>NW_014579361.1:16132-18257 GCF_000485595.1 Priapulus caudatus
GTACCCGATTGTAACCATCATTCTGAGAGTCATTATTGCAGTTTTTATAGATTTCCAAAGGATGGAAGTGAAAAGCAACAATTTTTTTTAAAATTCATTAAATATTGTAAGATCGACTTGCTACCGATGCTTTACCGCTGTCTGCAGCGCACACACTCGTGTTTTACGTACGCACAACATGTTCACGCAGTAAACCTTATGGAGCCAGTGGCTTGTGTAGAACCAGCCCGTGCGTTGTCTTGCCAACGTGACGTCACACTTCGGTACTCTATAGACATTTTCCATTGGCGACCATGCTAAGCGTATTATGAAATTCCCATGACTGAACAGGAGTAATGTTGAGACACCTCAACAAAGACCTTCCATTGCAGGACACAATGTGCATTTTGTTATCTCAAATGTTTATCCAGAATATTTTTTTTTCAAAAACGGTCAAGTTACAAGATGTTTTTATACTGAAAAGTGCGCCGTATGTGCATTTTTCAGCCGCCACACGAATGCGCAATTAAAGAAATGGCAAAAACTTCTAAATTCTAGATCAAGTTCACTTTAAAAACCTTCTCGTCAACCAGTTTATTAAAAACTATTTAAAGACTTGTGGCCAAACTTTCCCGCCTGGGAATGCTATACCATGCAGGATGTTTTGGCACATATACGCACTCACGCACGCACTCACGCACGCACGCACGCACGCACGCACGCACGCACGCACGCACGCACGCGTGAACGCTCGCACTTCTGTGTTATTGTTCAAGCTAGGCTGGGAAAGGTCGGCTGGGATGAACAGTGTTTACTAGCAACTACACTGCACAGCCGTTTTCCAAACAATTGCAGCCATCTACGGGGCAGCGGGAACGGAAGTATTGCCCAACCAGTAATAATGAGTGTAAAACCTGAGCAGTAGTTCACCGAAGGTGTTATTCATGAGGAAGGCGTCTTGAGGGTTTATATCATGCTTGTTAACGCCCGGCACATTCCGGAAATTATGATTTACCCACATGTGATAGGCATACGTGTGACTTAGGTCGGCGAAACTCTTGAAGATGTGTCCAGAAGTGTCGTGCCAAATATTCGGATCCACGTGCAGCAGCTGCCCGTGCTTCGCACGCAGTTTATTCGGCACGACTGCCGAGTTGTACAGCCAATTTTCGCGGTAGTCACGGTAGCCATCGTACCACATGTTCAGAAAAGTGGCGTTTTTCGCACCGATGATCACGCCTGCGTTGGTCATGTTTCTCGTACCAGCCGCCTTGCCTGACTCAACACCAAGTACACAGTCGTGCACACGAAGCGGGTCGAACGACTTGAGAACGACGACATCAAAGTCAAGATAGATGCCGCCGTGTGATCGTATGATATCAATACGCGCTACGTCAGAGCGATGTGCTATATTATCGACGGGCTGGCCAAACACCTCTTTAACATCGGGGTAGTATTCGTGCTCTATCGGCACTATGCGAAACAGCTCATCCCACAAGCGGCCACTCGGGCGCTGGTTACTGTGTAAGATAATGCGGTCTGGTCGCAGGTTCCTGCAGGCACTGATCGGACCAAGCATACGGTACAGAGTCATGGAATGAATTGTGGCGCCCTTAGCTTTTGGGTCGGTTAACCAGACGTAGTGCAGCACGTTGGGAACCTTTAGTTTCCCATCGATGCCCGTGTTTTGCCGACCTGTCCGCGAGGGGGGGAACTTTGTCTTGTATTGTCGGCTCGCAGATGGGGAAGCGATAACCACCTCATCTGGAAAACACGTATTTTTAACTCAACGTTTCGTAGCATCACAATGACTGGAACCTGAATACATTGTAAGAACGTTGTGTTACACATTATAGTAACGTTGTCTGCATATACGTAACGTTTACTGTTGACGTATATATATATATTATATATATGCTATCAGGAGTCTATCAATATTGATAGACTCCTGATACTATATGTATATAAATGATGTGCACACGCCTATAGCGTGCTGAAATGTGTGGCGTGATTGGTATAACTTGACATGGTGTATACGTGTAAAACTACCTAATGTTAAATCCGTACCTTATAAGGTACACATAATAACATAAAGTGTTTATGAACACTTTAGGTTATTATGTGTCGCATATTTGTTCAATTAAAA
>NW_014579361.1:18282-20782 GCF_000485595.1 Priapulus caudatus
TATATTATTATATTATATTGTTGTAGTATATATATATATATATATATATATATATATATATATTATATATATGCTATATGTATATAAATGATGTGCACACGCCTATAGCGTGCTGAAATGTGTGGCGTGATCGGTATAACTTGACAGGGTGCATACGTGTAAAACTACCTAATGTTAAATCCGTACCTTATAAGGTACACATAATAACATAAAGTGTTTATGAACACTTTAGGTTATTATGTGTCGCATATTTGTTCAATTAAAAACAAGTAAACTGTAAACTGGCACCTGATTGTAATTTTGCCACGGGCCGCCGCACGTAGATGGTCTGTGGTGAATACGTCTCCATTCGCTGGTTAAGCGCCATTAATAACAAGCCTGCCATCGCAACGAGCAAAACGGTCCTGAAACGAGCGCTGTACAGCTCCATCTCCACTGACTCCTGAAACATAACGACGTATGAGAAGAAAGTTTAATAATAAAACATGCGCAGCTTTTGCTTTTCCATAGATACGCTATGACTTTGTCTTCCTTCTCCTCCTGTCCCCCTTTTCCCCATCCTTTTCTTCCGCCTCCTTCCCCTACACCTCGTGATCCTCCATCTTTCTCTTCCGCTTCCTCATTTTCCTCATCTTTCACCGCCCCTCCTTTCCTTCTTCTCGTCTTCCTTTTCATCAACCACTCCTACCTTCCTTCCCATTCTTCCTATTCCTCTTCCTTCTTCTCCCCCTTCTGCTTCTGCTGCCGCTCTTCCGTTTTTCCCTTCTTCTTTTATTGGGTGAATATCAGGTTGATCATGGAATCTATTCCAACAATACAAGTGCATAACATTGAGCTGAGGGATCACACACGCGCCTGCACGCATATGCCGTAATAATATATTTGCTGTTTCCCATGCAACAACGACACTAGCGCATGATACGCACGCGAGCGCTCTCACATGTGCTCCTTTAGTAATATCTTAGCATTGTGTCGCATTATTTTTCAATATAGGCAAGTCAAGTTCAGATACACATGCGCGGACAATCGCTTAAATGATTCTACGAATAGTCCTCTCATATATAAACGTATAGCGTATAGACACGTGAACACAGTGACAGCAGAGCTAGTGTAATAAGTCCACATATACTCACACCTTTACATTATAGCTCAGCTAATATGTTGTTGTCGCTGGTATTGGCTCGTCCGTCGACTTGCTGCGCAATTTTTAAATTCAAACTATATAAGCAATTAAGACCGCGGCAAACCGCGTCAGCTGAGAGGAGAAGAACTATAACAAGCTCGCATCTGACGGCAGTATTTCTATACTGTTCCTCGTGGTGTTGCTCTGCGACGGAGCCGGCTTAGATATATGTCTGTGATACGAAGCGACAGCTAGTCTACATAAGATAGTGCACTAGTCAATGGTCTAGTCACGCCCTCGTGCATATTCTGGTTTCAAATCATTACTGAATACAGGATTACAGGAATACAGCAATACAGGAATTGCGCTCTGGAGCTGCGGTGACCGTGATCAGTGACGGATGGTGAGAGAGAGCGTGACCTGAGTCCTCTCATGCGAGATACGTGGCGACAGCATGCGTCTATGTAGTGCACATGATGCCGACGTCTATGTAGTGCACATGATGCCGACGTCTATGTAGTGCACATGATGCCGACGTCTATGTAGTGCACATGATGCCGACGTCTATGTAGTGCATAGTGAAGACGACGTCTATGTAGTGCACATGATGCCGACGTCTATGTAGTGCACATTCGACATGAATAGCACTGGTACTCGCATTCTCCCTCTGCGGCTTTTTTTTTTAAGTTTTTTAACAAACGATGGGAAATCAATAATGTATATTGGGTAAATCAATATGTGGGTATCAATATTCAAATATCACAGGTATTCAATATGGGCGGACCATATGACGCCAAACAATATGCTCCAGTTCGGTAGCACTGAAAGGAATTAATTTGTAACTATTAATATTGAAGTAGTACAGCAAATCTTAGACTAATATTAATTTTCCTTGGAAAATTGAAGTAATTAATTTCGCAATTGTAAAATCTGGGCAGCGTAACTTATATACTAGTACTACCCTACTTCCAAGTTCTGAGTACTAGCAACTAATTATCATATTTGATTAGTGGATTTACTCATGCTCGTTGAGTTAGAATTAAATTTTGTGATTAAGCTTAATCATGAATTAAAGTAACATTACGCTTCGTGAAAGCAGTCACTCAAATTAAGTAGCGGGAAGTTAATCATGGATTAGTGTTTAATATCAGGGATTCAATAGCTTTAAAGTAATTTGATATAAATATATTGTTAATTTGGATATGTTAATTTAATTATTATAATATGATAAATATAAATAATTTTTTAATGTATCATATTTAAAATTATTTGAATATGTGTATATATTTATGATATTTATTGATTGATTTGTTTATTGATTATGAATATTTATATAATTTTTTGAAGTATTGTATATGTGGTGGTGAGTATATCATA
>NW_014579361.1:25782-27343 GCF_000485595.1 Priapulus caudatus
ACTGGAACGTCTGTGAGAACCGCAGGTGGGGTCGCGAAAGGTCGTGAGACAAGCGACGTAACATCTCCATAAACGTAGTACGCGCAGTAACGCGTGGCAAAGACGGGCGCTGCGAAATGGTAACATTTTCACGGCAAAAATTCATGCAATCTGTCTCATCGGATCTGGCATCTGTTTCATGGCGATCTGTCTCGGCCACGCCACGGCCTCGGCCTCTGTGTAGCTTGTTTCTTCGGCATCGTGTTTCCTAGCTCAGCACAACGCACAACCTATACAGGGTTAAAAAGTGGTGTCCGAAAATCTGATCAGGCTTATATATAATCTAGTGAAGAAACGTGGTAGAAACGCCGTGGAGAGTCGCCGTGCAATTCTGCGAATACACGTAGAAGACGGGTGGTAATCACACCCCATGAGCGTGGTGAGGATGGCGCCGCGGGAACGCGGTGATCGCCGTCTGCCAAGCCATAGATCGTGCATAGAAACGCAATAAGCGCGGACGAGGGTCGTTGGCGGGCGCGCCGTGAGACGCGTTGATCGCACAGGTCGCGGTAAAGAGCGGCGTTTTTTTTTTTACAAGTTTGCTAATTTGTTGGGACTTTTCTCGCGTTGTGTTCACGCCCGCTTTCGGCCGAGCGACCTTGTACTTTTCGTCTGGTCGCGTACGGTCGGATGGTCGACCGTCAAGTGTGACTAAAACTGCCTGACGATGATCGGTTCGTTAGAACTCCTAAATGCGCTATCAAGATACAGATTGACCATCACGTGAGAGTGCGAAATATGTTCATTTTCGCCCGGACTTTATAGTCTGTGCGCTCATTGTGTGCCGAGAGCCCAAAACAACGATTTTTTGTAATTTTCCTATGCTCGCGCAAACGATAGTGCCGAGCGAAGCGAACATGCCTTATGCGCTCTGTATTATTTGCTTTGCTGCTAGCAAGGCAAAGGGGAAGCGAAACTGAAGGGAAACGAATGGCGCCACGCTCTAATATTGCGCTTAGCTCGAGTTAGCCGAAGGCGAGCGAAACCCGAATCCGAAAGTGCCCGCTCTGTATTTGCTTGCTCGCGTAGCGAAAGGCGAGCGAAACAAAGCAAAGATGGCCCGGCTATGCATCTTTACGCTTTGGCCCCGAGCCAGCAAAGGGCGAGCAAAACAAAGCGAAACATGCCCGCGCTCCTGTAATTTCGCTTGCTCGGCGCGAACGAAAGATGAGTGAAGAATGCCGCCCGCTCTGTATTTTGCTTTGCTCGAGGGCAGCATAAGGCGAGCAAAGATGCCCCGCTGCTGTATTTTGCTTGCTCGCGTAAGCAAAAGCGAGGTGAAACAAAGCGTAACCATGCGCCGCGCTCTGTATTTCGTTTGCTTGAGCAGCGAAGGCGCAAGGCGAAATGAAGCGAAAGATGCACCGATCTCCCGGGCTCTTATTTTGCTTGCTTGCGCAGACGAAGGCGAGCGGCTAAGCGAAAGCGAAGATGCCGCCGCTGTCTGCATTTCGTTTGGCTGCGAGCAGCGAAGGCGAGTGAAACGAAGCAAACATGCTCCGCTTCCTCTATTTTGTTCGTG
>NW_014579361.1:27353-35528 GCF_000485595.1 Priapulus caudatus
TGTGTGTATGCCTATACGGCGTGCGTGCGTGTACCGTGCGTGCGTGCGTACGTCTGTGTGTACGTATACGTACGTGCGGTGCGTACCTCTGTGTGTGCGTATACGGTGCGTAGCGTTGCTGTGTGCTCGTATACGTCGACGTGCCTGCGTCTGTTTGTGCGATACGTCTGTGCTGTGCTGTATACCGCGCGTGCGTACGTCTGTGTGTGCGTATACGTGCGTGCGTCTGTGTGTGCGTATACGTGCGCGCGTGCGTACGTCTGTGTGTGCGTATACGTGCGTGCGTGTGTGCGTATACGTGCGCGCGTGCGTACGTCTGTGTGTGCGTATACGTGCGTCCGTCTGTGTGTACGTGCGTACGTGCGTCTCTGTGTACGTGCGTGCGTACGTCTGTGTGTACGTGCGTCTCTGTGTACGTGCGTGCGTGCGTGCGTACGTCTGTGTGTACGTATACGTGCGTGCGTGCGTCTGTGTGTATGTATACGTGCGTGCGTGCGTGCGTACGTCTGTGCGTGCGTACCTCTGTGTGTGCGTATACGTGCGTGCGTGCGTGCGTCTGTGTGTACGTATACGTGCGTGCGTGTGTGCGTATACGTGCGTGCGTGCGTACGTCTGTGTGTGCGTATACGTGCGTGCGTGCGTACATCTGTGTGTGCGTATACGTGCGTGCGTGCCTGGCTCTGTGTGGTGCCGTCATACGTGCGTGCGTGCGTACGTCTGTGTGTGCGTATACGTGTGTGCGTGCGTACGTCTGTGTGTACGTATACGTGCGTGTTTTTGTCGTTATGATGATTGTACGTACTATACGTACGTACTATTGTAAGTACAAGTGTTGCCGCCTATCGTGGAGTTATGTACTATTCGCTAACTCGAGTTAAGCGTCTACACGGGCCTTAACTCGAGTTAAGGTAACTCGAGTTAGCTTAACCTCGATCGACTGGCGAGGTTAAGCTAACTCGAGTTAAGGCCCCGTATAGACGCTTAACTCGAGTTAAGGTTCGTCGTGTAGACGAGGCTGATATCATTCGGCAAAGACACAGATCTGTCATAATAAATATATGCGCGCGTGTTCTCCTATATATAGAGGTATATGGAATCCACTATCTCTGGCAAAAACGAGTGTAGGCGCCATGTACATAACGAGTGTAGGCGCCAGGCGCCATGTACATAACGAGTGTAGGCGCCATGTACATAACGAGTGTAGGCGCCATGTACATAACGAGTGTAGGCGCCATGTACATAACGAGTGTAGGCCAAGATTGTAGGCGCCATGTACATAACGAGTGTAGGCGCCATGTACATAACAGTGAGCGATGACAATGTAGGCGCCATGTACATAACGAGTGTAGGCGCCATGTACATAACGAGTGTAGGCGCCATGTACACATCGCTCCGTCAGACCATGTCCTCAGAAAATGTCTAAAATCTGCCCTGTGCCCCATTGACCTTTGACCTGTGACCTCCAATTTCGGCACAGCGATGGCTTTTCCTACCATGATGCTATACACCGACTATCACGAGCCTAGGTCGAGCCGTTTAGATTTGTGCCGCAATTCTGCATTTCCTCCCTATACCTTAAGTTAAGGAGTGAATGTTCCCCTTCTTTTACACCTCTTGACCTTTGACCTTTGACCCCCGCTTCGACATCCCAACTCGTTTTCGGATTACCCCCCACGTCCCGAATATCGTGACCGTACGTCGAGCGGTTAAGATTTGTGCCCACTGTTGACGGACGGACGGACGGACGGAGGACGGACGCACGGACGGCCGGACGGACGGACGATCATGCGATTCTACAAGCTGCATCTGACTACGTCAGACGAGCTAAACAGTGAAAGCCGAGCTAGTGTAATATATGCCGATGTACGCAGTCTACGTACAGTCTATGGATGAATAGATAGATAGATTGGTCGGTTGGTGGGAGGGTGGGTGGGCGTTTGTTTTGGTGGGTGCATGGATGGATAGATAGATGGATGGACGGACGGACTGACGGACGGACGGACAGACGGACGGACGGGGCGGATGGATGGATTTGATGGAGGGAGTGATGCATGGAGGATGGATGGATAGATGGATGATGGATGGATGGATGTGATGGATAGACGAAGGAATGGACGGACAGACAGACGGATGCACTGATTGAACGATAGATGACTGGGTGGATGGATGAATTCGACGTTTGACTATTTTCCTGGTCTAGCTGTTTGCTGCGACGCTGCACAGCATCCGCGTACTATCCAGTCACGTCGGCATCATGTGCACTACATAGACGTCGGCATCATGTGCACTACATAGACGTCGGCATCATGGTGCACTACATAGACGTTCGGCATCATGTGCACTACATTAGACGTCGGCATCGAAGTCGGCTAATTATGTGATTAGTTAAATATGTACTTAAATCGCTTCGTGAAACAGATTTTTGAGTATGATTAACTAATCATAATTACGGGAAGATAAGTATAATTAGTGATTTAATCATACTTAAGTTAAGTACGCTTCGTGAAACCGGCCCCAGTATTGTTTCTAAGTATTTGCGAATTACTAAAATGTTCACCTAAATTTTCTGTACCAATACGTGATAACGAGATACCGATACAGATACGTGAAAATGTATATCAGGTTAAATACGAAACTGATATCAAAATAGGAAAATATAGTTAATCTGAGTTAGATCCATAATAAAGTAACTACAACATATAATATATAACATATAACATATAACATATAAACTTTATTATGGATCTAACTCAGATTAACTGTATTTTCCTGTAAACTATAGAGATCCGATGACATTTTTTAAATCAGATATCAAAATACAATGGATAATATAATATTATAATGGGTAATATTGCGGCACACATTAGGTATTTCCTATATATATTGACTGCGAAATTCTCTTAGTAATAGCAGGGTGTGCGTAGAACACAATTTGCTATTTCTATATAGGGCCAACGTCGTTCATGACTCAGTCTTTATAACAACGATTTGTAATTTATTTTATTATGCTACGAATTAAATTTTCTATAATATACGCATCCAACTCTATTTCTTCGAGTATAATTTATAATTGTCGTTAATAATTATAATAACACGTTATTTAATGGTGAGGTAATCACATGTAGTATAGCTATGAAATATTTTGCTCACGGCCCCAATGATAGAGATAAACAGAACGTTAACAATTGTCCACTATTCAGTAACGTCTGGTGAGCGTACGTATTAATAGAGGGGCCTACTTATGAATATTTTGAACAACAAGGCGACTAAATTTGTATGGGATTTTAGAGCGTAGTCTAAACTCGCATTGCTATCGAACACGCAAACATCTTTACTCGCAGTAAAAACTAGAAGCGTGTATATAAATTAACGTCTGACGTTGACTTCACTAAGGTCAGGTTTCACGTCAGGTTTTCGCGCATTTCCCGGCGCCGTGCATGGACACTACGAACAGACATGTTACTGTCGGACACAACTTGCTTCCACACACACTCTCCACAATCCGGCAATTGCTTTCTCACATCAGTTGCCTCCCGTCACAGACTGCCTGTCCGCTGGTGCAATCGGAGCCACGTATGTTGTTGATTTCGCACTATAGGTGGCGTCTTGTGCTTATTTTAGATGCACATGATGCCGACGTCTATGTAGTGCACATGATGCCGACGTCTATGTAGTGCACATGATGCCGACGTCTATGTAGTGCACATGATGCCGACGTCTATGTACATGCACATGATGCCGACGTCTATGTAGTGCACATGATGCCGACGTGACTGGATAGTACGCGGATGCTGTGCAGCGTCGCAGCAAACAGCTAGACCAGGAAAATACTCAAACGTCTAATTCATCCATCTACTCAGTCATCTATCGTTCAATCAGTGCATCCGTCCGTCTGTACGTCCATTCCTTTGTCTATCCATCACATCCATCTATCCATCCATCCGTCCGTCCATCCGTCCATCCATCTATCCATCCATCCGTCCATCCATCTGTCTATCCATCCATGCACCCACCAATCCACCCACCCACCCACCTTCCCACCAACCGACCAATCTATCTATCTATTCATCCATAGACTGTACGTAGACTGCGTACATCGGAATATATTACACTAGCTCTGCTTTCACTGTTTTACGTGTATACGCTACGATTATATATGGGAGGACTATTCGGGGAATCATTGCCCAACCAGTAATCATAAGTGTAAAAGCTGAGCAGTAGTTCACCGAAGGTGTTATTCATGACGAAGGCGTCTTGAGGTTTTATATCATGCTTGTTAACACCCGGCACATTCAGGAAATTATTATATACCCACGTGTGATAGACATACGTGGGACCTAGGTCGGCGAAACTCTTGGAGATGTGTCCAGAAGTGTCGTGCCAAATATTCGGCTAACGCACCATTAGGAGCGTTCCCAACTTTAATGTCATTAATATCATGATATAAAAGAGATATCAAGGGGGCGGATCGATATAAAAGAGATATCAAGGGGGGTTAGATATTAAATAGATATCAAGGGGAATTAGATATAAAATAGATATCAATGGGATATGGAAGTTGGTGCTTCATTTGAGCCTGATCAAAGCGAGCTTGAAAGGAAGGCGTTGCTCTTTCAAGTGAAATGTTTGCTTCGTTTCGCTCGCCATCGTTGCTCGAGCAAGCGAAATGCAGAGTGGGGGCATGTTCGCTTCGTTTCGCTCCCCTTCGCTGCTCAAGCAAGCAAAATACAGAGCGGGAGCATGTTTGCTTCGCTTCGCTCGCCTTCGTTGCGCAAGCAAGCGAAATAGAGAGCGGAGCATGTTTGCTTCGTTTCACTCGCCTTTGCTGCTCGAGCAAACGAAATGCAGAGCGGCGCATCTTCGCTTCGCTTCGCTCGCCTTCGTTGCGCAAGCAAGCAAAATAGAGAGCGGGTCATCTTCGCTTCATTTCGCTTGCCTTCGCTGCTCAAGCAAACGAAATACAGAGCGCGGGCATGTTCGCTTTGTTTCACTCGCCTTTGCTACGCGAGCAAGCAAAATACAGAGCGGGGCATCTTTGCTCGCCTTTGCTGCTCGAGCAAGCAAAATACAGAGCGGGGGCATCTTCACTCATCTTCGTTGCGCGAGCAAGCGAAATACAGAGCGGGGCATGTTCGCTTTGTTTTGCTCGCCTTTGCTGCTCGGGCAAGCGAAATGCATAGCCGGGCATCTTTGCTTTGTTTCGCTCGCCTTCGCTACGCGAGCAAGCAAAATACAGAGCGGGGCACTTTCGATTCGTTTCGCTCGCCTTCGCTACTCGAGCAAGCGCAATATAGAGCGGGGCCATGTTCGCTTCGTTTCGCTCCCCTTTGCTGCTAGAGCAAGCAAAATACAGAGCGGGGGCATGTTCGCTTCGCTCGCCTTCGTTGCGCGAGCAAGCGAAATACAAAAATCGGTTTGGTCTCTCGGCACACAATTAGGCACAGACTATAAAGTCCGGCGAAAATGACATATTTCGCTCACGTGATTCAATCTGTATCGTTTGATAACGATTTAGGAGTCTAACGAACGATCATCGTCAGGGCAGTTAGTCACACTGGACGGCGACCATCCGCGACCGTACGGCGACCAGAAAATGTACAAGGTCGCCGGCAAACGCGAACACAACGCGAGAAAAAGTCCCAACAAATTACAAACTTGAAAAAAAACCGCGCTCTTACCGCGACCTGTGCGATCATACCGCTTTCGCGCGGCTCGCCCGCCACGACCTCTCCGCGCTTATGGCGTTTCTATTGAGATCTATGGGCGGCTTGGCAGCCGGCGACTCACAGCGCGTTTCCCGCGCGATCTCACCAGCGTCATGGGGTTTATTCACCACGCGTCTGTCTACGTGTATCGCGATTGCACGGCGACTTCACGGCGTTTCTACTGAACGTTCTACACGTATATATAAGGGCTGATCAGATTTTCGGAAATTTTTAAACTGTATAGTTGTGCGTTTGCTGAGTAGAAATCACGCATGCCGAAGAAAGCAAGCTAGCCAGAGGCCGAGGCCCGTGCGTTGGCCGAGAACAGATCGGCATGAAACAAGATCCACGCAGATCGATGAGACAGATCCATGAATTGCTCGTTGAAAATGTTACAATTTTCGCAGCGTCTTTGGCCACGCGTGTACGTGCGCGTGTACTGACGTTTATGGAAGTGTTACGTCGCTTGTCTCAGAACGACCTTCGCGACACCCACCCGCGTTCTCACAGCGTTCGCAGGTCAGATCGCCCGAACTTGTTTTTCGTCTTGTTTTGAACGATGCTGCAAAACAAACGCCGTGACTCGCGATCATTTGGCGACCCAGTGGCGACCACACGCCACGATGTCGTGGCGTTTCCACACGCTTAATACCACGTCTATGGCGACCCCTTGGCGCGCTCTGGGCCATTTTCCGGCGGCCGTAAGTACCGCGCAGTAAGGACGACCACCCGGTGTGACGGGGGTCGTGTAGCCACGAACAACGCAGGGCTGTGCGTAGCCGGCGTAGGTTACTGTGCAGGCGCAAGCTCGCCTCACGAGTACAGCGGGAATCAGGCCGGCGATAGTCGTCACAAATAACAACAAATATACATCGCATCCCCCTATACCGTCCATACACATATTACTACACGCACGCACGCAACAGCACACTCACGTCACCGCTAGAGTGTGATCCGAAATTTGGTGGGACGGAGATGCGAACTGCTGAAACTAGCTGGCGTGCATGTGTCCGTGTTGCTTGCTGTTTGCTGCTGCTGCTGCCGGTAGCGGCGGCGGTGGGTGACGCACACGAGTGGCCAGGCTCTAATCGACCAACAAAGGCAATGATCATTAGCGACGCAATAGTATGCAATGGAGAAAACTGCAATGCAGTGTGACGTCATCGAGTGGAAGAGGTCAACACAGCGCCGCGAGAGGTGCATGAGAGAGAGCGAGAGCAAGCATCGTTGTATGTCGCTGTATAGCGGCAGCGCGGCGGGCGACGGACGGTCCGCCCGGAGGTTCAGACACGCACGCCAACGCACGCACGCACGCACGCAACGCACACACAACACACAGCACCACACACACCCACACACCACACACAACACACAGGAAGAGAGAGCGAGAGGATGAACGAAGAGGAGAGCGAGCGAGCGAAGAAGAAAGAAAGACAGAAAGAAGGAGAGGAGAGTAGAGAGAGCAGAGAGAAGAGAGAGAGAGAGCGAGAGAGCGCGCAGAGAGCGAGAGAGCGAGAGAGAGAAAGAGAGAGAGAGAGAGAGCCGCGCGCCGAGACGAGAGCGAGAGAAGCGGAGAGAGGCGATCGGCGCGAGAGGAGAAGAAGAGAGATATGAGAGAGAGAGAGAGAGAGAGAGAAGAGAGAGAGAGAGAGACGAGGCGGAGAGAGAGAGAGAGAGAGGAGAAGAGAGAGAGAGAGAGAGATAGAGAGAGAGAGAAGAGAGTTCCTGGGTACGTCGTGCTTATCAGAAACAACACTGAACGACGACGACGAGCGACTGACGACGAATGACGACAGACGACCGCGTTTAATTGTGAGCCTGAATTTAGGATGATCGAGCGTGAAAACATAAACTTTAAATAAAATCACGAGGAAGCGCGAGAAGAATCTACCAAATTCAGGCATCTATCAATGCTGCAGCATACACACTTGCGCACGCACGCACGTACGGCACGCACGCCGGCAACGCAAAGCTCGCACGTACACCCACCAGACAGATATATGAAGAAGTAGAGAGAGAGAGGGAGAGAGAGGCCGATAGACGGACACACAGCAGCAACGCCAACAAACAATCGCCACTCCACACACACTACGCATAGAATCAGACATGCACACCACACGATACGCGCAAACGCACGGCATTGACACGCACAACACGGCACCGCCACAACACATCACACCACTCAACAGCACACAACATCACGACACACCACACACACACCACACACAACACACACACACACACCACACACAGCACACACAACACAGCACGACACACACACAACACACACACACACACACCACACACACTACGACGCATAGTATAACTATATATATTAATATATAATATATATATATAATATAATTATATAATAATACTGATAGGTTATTGGTATGTCAGGTAATGGTTGACGCGCATAAGTAGCATATGTCTAAACGAAAAGAAAGGTGTTCGAAACCGCCACCGCCCC
>NW_014579362.1:0-4330 GCF_000485595.1 Priapulus caudatus
ATATTTCTCTCTTTTTACCTCTCTACCTCTCCCCCTTTCATATTCCCTCAATCGCTGCTTTCATTCAATCGCATAATCTCATGCGCTAAATTCAATTGCTCAATCGCTAATTTCATGGTGAGAAATTGTCTCTGGTACTATTGTCTGTTATACTATAATCCATTACAAGAGAAGTTAGCGACGCGTGACGTATTGCCTCTTGGCTATTGCATTCACCGCCGGCATCCCCCGCTATTGCTTTCACCGTAAGCACTCCCCGTTGCTGCTTCGACTGTCTGCACTCCCACGCTGTTGCCTTCACTGCCTGTACTCCCCGTTCTTCCTCGCACACTGCCGAACTTATGCTCACACCACTGTGCACACACCAACAGAAAGATACTAGTCTTTACCTCTAAACATTGAGACTTTGGTTCTAACTATATTTCGTGTTTATTAACCGTCGTTTTATTATTGAAACGTTGCAAGCGCCTGTGATGTAATCTATCTCTCCTGTTGGGTTACATTATTGTATCTAAAGGACATTAATTGTATCTATTATAGTATCTATTGTAACAAGTATAATTATATAGACCATGTACGATATCATGATCANAGAGCCGCAGACCCCTCTGCGTAACTTTAATACTAAGATGAAAATAACACATTTAGACTAAGAATTACAATTATAGTGACATTAGATTGTATATTAATGAGTAATATGTGTTTTTCTGAAAAACGCGTCAACAAACATTAATTATCTACGTTCGTAAAACAAAACACAAACATTTAGCAAAATGCTATGCATTGTTCTCTGTTTTAAATACCTGCACTGACGGCACGACTCTCGTGCGTCCTGCGTGTGTACAGGTGTGAGATGGTCTTGTGTGGCAGAAATAACAAACCGTGTTCGTTTTTTCTCATCAAATATATATTATAATGTGGTTAGCCATCCATAAATATGCATAAGTTACTGTGATGTAGCAATAAATGTGTAGAATTCCTGAATTTGGTGATGATTCTCATCCAATCAGCATCCTTTTGACATCAAATTATAAAGTTCCGTGTTATCGTGAGTTCCTCTAATACTGCGCGATGTGTTTGTCTGTCAAGAGCTCCTGCTCGTTAGCATTAAATGTAGTCGTAGTGTATCTTAGCATTAACATTAGTATTAACTCTATGAGTTTCTGAGCAAACGGCCCCCTGGGACCGTGTGTCAAGAACAAAAATTAGGTCTTAACATACACATTAACTTCCACTCGAAAACCGTTGACAGAAAACATTCGCAAAGTTAGGAATGAAAAATCCTCGGAATTTCTTCCTAACATTACGAGAGCCCAGACACACTCTCGTAACTTTAATATTGAGGATGAAAATAAATATAGCAGTTAACACTCATAAGAAATTACAATTCCTGATAGTATTATTTAATTAACGATAAAAATGTGTGTTTCTTGTCGAATAACATTATTGCCTACGCGTTCGTATACCAAAACAATACATTTACTAAGAATGGCGTATGGCATTGTTTCTCTTGTTTAAAGGTTCTGGCCACGCATTGCCACGCTTGCCAGACCTCTCCAGCGTCTTGCGTTAACAGGTGAGAATGTTGTCTTGTTGTGGCAAAATAAATTCAAGGACCGACGTCGTTTTTCATCAAATATTATTATATATGTGTTACGCCACATAATATGCATATATTTACTGTGATGATACAATAGAATGTGTATGAATGTTGAATTTGTGAATCGAATTCTCATCCAATCAGTAGCCTTGTGACATGAAATTAGAAGTTCCCTGTTATTGTGAGTTTGCTCGTCCTACGATGTGTCTTCTGTCGAACGGCTAGCTTCGTAAGCAAATTAACATTAGTCTAAGTGTTATCCTAGCATTAACATTAGATTCAACTTTACGGATGTTTCTGACAACGGACCTCTGATCATGATACCGTAACATGGTCTAATATAATATACTTGTTTACAATAGATACTATAGATAGAATACAATTAGGTCGCTTTAGATACAATAATGTTAGCTCGTAATGTTAGGATAAAATTTCCGAGGATTTTTCGTTCTCGTAACATTACGATGTTTCAGTCAACGGTTTACGAGTGGAAGTTAATGTTAAGACTAATGTTAAGACTAATTTTGTTTCTGACAACGGCCCCCAGGGCCGTAGGCTGAGCAAATTCCTAGGGGGGCGGGGGTCAGTGGCGGATCCAGGATTTCAAGAAGGGGGTGAGAAACAGATGCATGGGTCTGGGGCTGGGTCCTCCCACAGAAAAGTTTGAAAATGTAGGTCGCAGGATGGTATTTGAGGCACTTTTGAGTACATGTACAGTCTTCATTCTGACTACGACAATCCTCTTTTAGTAAAACTCTTTTTTTTGCTTCAAAATCTAGTGGAGCAGCTGCTGCTCCCCTTGCCCCCCCCCCCGCAGGCTACGGCCTTGATGATAGAGAGATCTCTATTATGTTTTCTTGATTACATCATCTATGATTATAGAGGGCAGTTCAGTGCAATAATAACAGGAGTGTATAATAATATAGACACTCTATATATCATACACTCCTAAGAATAACCTATAGAAAAAGATTCAATCGAGGGACTAGTATATATACCAGTATATCTACTTCTGATATATACACTTACCCACAGGCGCTTGGAGCATTTCAATAAAATATAATGCTAAATAAATACGAAATCGATCTATTTACTACCAACGTCTTAATGTTTCTCTACTCTCTTTCACCTATTATTGCCAACAATTTCTTGTAAATGCCGTCCAAATGCTCATCTGCAACACACGCTGGCTGCCGCACGCTAGCTGCTGAACACTGACACATAAATAGCGTGCGGCAGCCAGCGTGTGTTGCAGATGAGCATTTGGACGGCATTTACAGGAAATTGTCGGCAATAATAGGTGAAAGAGAGTAGAGAAACATCGCGGGTCGCGGGTGTCATGACGCCGTTCAAATTTCGTAGCGTTGATGTGTTATTAATTATAACAATTAAATTAAATATCTGGTAACAAATACGTGTGGGTAGAGACGATTTGTTATACAGTAAGTACAGTTGAATGCAGTAAAACCCTAGAGTCTACTAGCTATCCCTTTAAGACTTTGGTAGCAAATAGATTTCGTATTTATTTAGCATTATATTTTATTGAAACGCTCGAAGTGCCTATGCACTTACCTTTCCTTACGATGTTATCGCCCGATGCTTGCAGCACTGTAGTTTGGTCGCACTCTCATGCACACATATGCAGCTATGTGATGTCTGTGTGTCCGGTATCGAGATATCATCCGGCATCCGAACTATCCGAATCCGGAACAATGGCACAACAAACCGAATCCAAATGTTAACTCGATCTCTACAAACCCAGCGCCTGCCTGACACTTGTGTGCGGCGACAACAGCGCGCGACTACATGCATGCATCTACCAAAGGTTAACTCTGCACAAACACCACGTGCCTGTCGTGTGCGACAACCGCGCGCCTACAACTACCGCTCCTAGTAACTATCAAGAGTTTAATCAAGAGTTTAATCAGGAGTTCCTAGTCTAATCAATCTCCTGTAACTATCACGTAGGTATACTGCTTATATGGATCCTAGTTACTATCACAACATGGAGAAAAAAACAATGATCTATGTTTACTCCCCCCCCTCCGATTTACATACAGCACCCCCTACCGGACTGTACTGCAGACAGCTATTTAAGCATAATGTAACCAGCAGGTATATATGATATTATATATTATATACTATATATATAGTATATATATAGACTTCACTATAATAGCCATGCGCGCGCACACCACAACGTACATCCACCGTACTGGGTGTCTGCCATCTGCGAACAGATACGAGATAGCAAAAGGTCGCAGAGTGAAAGGAAGGGGTCAGGCGACGGACGAGAGAGAGAGAGGAAGGACGGGAGAGACGGAGAGCAGAGCATGAGAAGCAGGAGAGAAGCAGAAGCGCCGGGGGGAGAGCAGGAGAGAAAGAGAGGTGGGATCGCCAGAGAAAGGGGGTATTGAGATAGAGAGCGCGAGCGGGAGGAGGGAGAGATGAGAGCAGAGCGCGACGCAATGGGAGAGAGCGAGAGAAAGAGAACAGAGAAGAGAGAGAGAGAGAGAGGATTAACCCCCCTCTTTCTCGCCCCACTCCTCTTCCCCTCTAGTCCCTTTCTCCCCCTCCTCTCTCCTCCTCTTCCACCCATCTCTCTCTCTCTCTCCCCTCTCCCCTCCGTCCTTCCTCTCTCCCTTTCTCTCTCTTTCCTCTTGCCCCACTCTATTAACATTCCAGCTGTTTGATGATGATATCAAGAGCGGCATAATACCTACGAGCGGC
>NW_014579362.1:5290-25792 GCF_000485595.1 Priapulus caudatus
CGCAGTAGGCATGTAAACAATAGGCTGCTCACGTAATACATAATAAAAACATGAACAACTGCTATTAGTGATGGGCATTTTATATAAACCGTGATTCCGTTCTGGGTATGAATAATGAAATCTTTAGTTTGAATATTTTACGAATTATTATGCTAAGAAATTATAGTTATTATTTTTAATAGAACAACTGCTGAGGATATATCATTGGTATTGAGGTGCCCTTCGCATTTTTTGCTATAATGTCAATTGTATTACCTTAAAATATATGCTATCAGTGATCGACCTAAACGCACATGTAAATAAACACGCTGATCTTCCTATAAACACCATTGAAATACTTTTGAATTCTTGGAAATGAGAATTCTGCTAATGTTTTCGCAAATTTATGGTAAATGTGGCACCAAAGCTTAAAAATCGGCTAAAGATGAGGTAATCTAACTATAAATTATGCGCCCATTTCTTCTGCTGCTACAGATGTTTGTTTCGGTGTAAAGTTGGAGGACTTCAAATTGTACAACGTGTAAATACTCTTTACAAAAATCAGGGTGAACATCATAAAATATATACAACTTGCAGAATTTATTCCAAAGAAGCTCTTTTATTTACAATTTGTTGCTCTCGAGTGAAATACAAAGTTAGGTGAATGTTTTTCATGCCAAGAAAAGATGCAGTTTAAATCAAATATAGCATTTTAATCATAGACTTACTCCAACAAAACCATCAGATTCTGCGTAGTTCTAGCACAAAGTGAAATTCTGAAACAATGCATGCACCAAATACACTCCATGTACTATTAAGCTAGCAAGAAGTGGCCAGCTAATGATAACACTGCTATAATATAGTCAACAAAATCGTGAACATTGCAAACTATTACGTTTTATGAGGGCTGCATTATAGCAGCCCTGATAACAGCGGGACTGCTAACTTCCGGCTCAAACTCCTGCGTATGTAAACTGTGAACGCGTTTTTATGCGGGCTGCATGTATAGCAGCCCTGATAAACAGCGAGCGTGAGCTGCTACTTCCGCTCAAACTCCTCGTATGTAAACTGTGAACCGTGTTTTTATGCGGGCTGATTATAGCAGCCTGATAAGCACGAGCGAACTGGCTATAAGTTGCCGGACTCAAACTCCTGCCGTATGTAAAAACTGTGAACCGGTTTTTATGCGCGGCTGCATTTATAGCAGCCCTGATAAAAGCAGCAGAGCGACTGCTAACTCGATTCCGGCTCAATAACTCCTCGTATGTAAACATCGAAAGCGTTTTTATGGCGGGGCTGCATTAAAGCAGGCCCTGAGTAACGGACGGACTGTCAAGTCCAAACAGACTATTGTTCGCTTGACATCATGCAGTCAGCACGATCAACGTTAAAATGATTGGAATAAGGCCCTAACCGATGTAGTGATAATTACATTATTCTGCTAAAGTTTAAATTCACGCTTATTTGAACACTTGAGACAAAAATACATTTAATAAGAACTTATTACTTCCGTGACGCTTTCATATTCCGAAGAAATTACAAACAAGTTGAGAAGCCGTTATATTAAGCAATTTAATTAACGAAAGTTTTTGATCTAAACATTGGGAGATGCAATGCATGACAACTTTTATTGAAACAGATATATTTTATTACTCAAGCTTGGAAGCTATGTGTGAGCTATTACTTTCCAATTGCTTGTTCTGCTGTGCGTTGTGGCAGATGCTTGAAGTCTAACCTTCAACTGCACACAGAGGTATTGACATAGCAGCAAAAAGTTGATGCTGAAATAATAGACAGTTGAAAAAAAGAGCAATGTAGATTTGTAGATTAGATCAGCATTGAATACGTAACACAAAGACTATCAACATACATAAAACTTTCCCATAGTTTGATATCAGCTTTAGATCAGGCTCTTAGAAAGACTAAAAGTTGATTAGCTTGGCCCAATCTTATACTGGGAAAGTCTTTTTCCATAATCGTCTATGCATATATTCATATGAGATTGTGGGTCCTTGATATTCTTCTGTTCCATCTGCAATCTTTGTTACTGCTTCACAAAGCTCACGTTTATGTAATAGCAAAGTAGGGCAGATAAATAGTATCATCATTTGGCTTTAATCATCCCATCTTTTAAAAGTTATCTGCCATCCACGCATTTGCTTCTGCTGTTTTCGCTACTGCATCTTTCCCTTGCCCACAGTTCCATGAATTAGCGGTGAACTAGTGATTGGTGTCATTTCTTACCCTCTCAAGCATGTGTGATGAGTTAGGTAATGAAGATATCATAAAATTAAGAGAAAGCTTGCATAATTATACACGCTAGAAATAGTCAGCAGTTCTGACGCGTTATGTGTTCATGCGCATTTTGTACGCACCAGTTACAATAAATGGCTATAACGCAGTAAATAACCATGCAGTTTTGAGATGCTATTGATTTGACGGGCCAGTTTGTGGCCCCGCTATTTACGGGTTCTTATGTAGTCATCACAGGCAGCAAATAGGCTATCAGGTCAAGTTTTGAAGCATTGTTTAAAAGCGAATCATACCAGGCTGCTGACTGCAAGCCCGATTCGCGTCATTCTCAGGCACCTGCAAACAACTACTAGGATTTGCGACAGAGATCGATAACGCATATTTACAGAGACGGCCAGTAAAAAGGTGTTGTGTTGTGTATTGAAATTTTGTTTACAATATGTGCTGCCAGCCTATAGCGGTGTTATGGTAACTATGTAAAGCCTACCCATAGGTTTTCATTTACCAAGAGCAGATTATTTCTTTATGAGTAAGAACTTTGAATACAATATCTGGCGCACGAGGGATGTGCAACACACCCACTGGCATCAACGGAAGCCAAGGGGGAGATCGGATGTGAATCTGTGGAGTAGAAAAAAATTCCTCGCTAAAAATTTTACGTTGTCGACACGAGACCACAACGTCCTTCTGGCGACCGTCTCCACGGAAGATATGGCCTTCCGAACTTCCGCAGCTTCAAAGTGCGAAGCGACGAACAACGTTGGACCCCGATGGGACAAATGGAATTTCCCGATAACGAGCGACTGATCACGGCGATGGAGAAATAATAGAATTACCTCCAGCCGATATCGAAAGCAAGCTGCTCTTCTCGTTCCTATAGCACTTAAAGTATGGTGCCGATTGGAGACCCTCATCTATCGAAGCTGAAATGCTGTATGAGCAGAACAGGCTGACCGCGACGTAGGCGGGAGATATGGCGCACCGCGACTGTAAAATCACGATGTTTACCAACGATCGAAGATCTCTCACTGCGCTACTTCACGCGCAAAGAAAAACACAGCATTCGAAGTTATAACATTCAGGCAGGCAGCCACAAACTCGAAGGTGAAGAATAAATTGAACACTTTTCGTTAGCGAGACTATCATGGCGAATCAATGTGATTTTTCTGAGCAGAAAGGAGAAGCCAATCAAAGTTATTTTCTCCTAGTTCATCTCAGCCACTCAGACGTCCGTGGCACTCAGAGGAGATTTAGAGGCTGATGAAGCTTGTAAACTTGCCAGATCACTAGAAGATTAGTGAAATTTTAGCAGGCCACAAAAAGTAGAGACCTCACACCAACCCTCCTACTGCCTCGCGTGTATGCACATCCAACGACAGAACAAATGTGCAGCATCGCCGTATACAACAGGCCGCGCCCCAACAGAGGGCGTCCATGTCACGGTGGTAGAATAGTGCGACGCCAGGCTACAGCCAGAGTAAGCAAATCGACAGGGTGCCAGGAAAAGTCAGGGTTGTCGTGACTAACTGTGGCTCACGCAAGCATCAGCACTCTCGGCTGCCCTGGCCAGAGGGAAAACCTGGCAGTTGCCTGTCTTAAGATTGACACTTTTCCAGAGTATGGCAGATCTCGCGTGACAGAAATGGACAGCGCACGAGACAAGAGGCCACCATACGCGCACAGGTCAGCTCAACATGGAATCGGCCAACACCAACCAGACAACGACACGACACAGACTATGCCTCACCGCTCATGAAGTTGCCATACCGCCAGTGCGAGGCATATCCTTTCCAAACAAGCCGGGCGCACGAGCAGACCTTCCAACACGCTCCGTGAGGATTGGCATATCAGTCATCACCATGACAATAGAGCAGCAAGCGCCTGCTGTCTAGCATCATTTGAGCTCAGACACTTATGAGAAACTCCGGCTGCCTTTGCCAAGCACTCGAGCCAGCCAACGTCGCTGGGTATACCCATAATGGATGCATCAACTCCACTGCCTATGCTAGGGGTACGCACAGCCGCTGATGTCATTCAAGAGCTGTCAACAACGTGCAGCAGCGTATTCACAGTCGCTTAAAGTATAAGAGGCAACCTCCTTAGTTCGGCAATGAGACTGCAGCAGGACGCTCGCATCGCATGTGCACTAAGCTCAGAATGTGAGGGAACAAATCAAAGGCCTTCTGCGTGACCGCTACACACAGCAAATAGTATGGTGAATAGCCCAGAGCTCTTCGAGGGAATAGGAAAATTCCGCACAAGTTGTGAGCCCTCCACATCGATGAGACCGTACAGCCTAAACAGCAACCTCAGCGACGGGCATTCCGTTTCACATCAAGAAAGACGTGGGAGAAGAGCTCAAGGCGCTTGAGGACCTGACATCATAGAGAAAGCCGAAGGACCAACTCCATGGGTCCAGTCCACTTGTCGTGGTGCCAAGAAAAGTGGCGAAGTCCGTCTGTGTGTCGATATGAGAGAGGGCAACAAGCTAGTTAAGAGAGTCAAACACTGCTCCATGCCGACAATAGAGCGACCTTATAAGCAGACCTAAATGGCTCAACCGTCTTCATGCACCTTAGATCTTGCCTCCGGGTATCACCTAGCTTGAGGCTAGACCCCCGAAGCAGCGCCAATCCAGACCACCTTTAGCTCACAATGTCGCCCTGTAGCAAGATACAAAAGACTGATGTTGGAATAAAGCGCAGCATCCGAAATAGTTCAGAATGCTGTAGAGGGAGACGATACGCGACATTCCTGGTGTCAAGAATATGCTCAGACGATATTGTGGTGGGCACGGCAAAAGACCAGCCGAACATGATGCAGGCGGCTTACACACTGTTCTACACCGCCTATCGCCCGGTGAATGCCAAGCTCAACAGACAAGTGTAAATGTCGCCAGGCATTGTGACATTTCTAGCTGTCAGATCTTCAGCAGCAATAGGTGTTAGAGCAGATCCTAAAAGGATTTGAAGCCAATAAACAAATGTGGCCAGTCCACCTACTAACGCTGGCGGAATTAAGATCATTCCGGGCATGGCTGCAATATGTGCGCCCGCCGAGTTCATGCGCTAACTTTGGCCTACGCGTCAACCACACGCAACTCAGAGCAGCTGACTCTGCCAAGATGCCCTATGGCAATGGAAGAAAGCCAGCACCGAAGCTTCAACAAGCTTGAAGCAAGCGCCTCTCGTCAGCACAGATAATGACTGTACTTCGACGGCCACACAAAGACTTCAGATCTGATGGTTGATGCTAGCGGCCACCGGCCTCGAGGCAAATACTGACTCAAGACGGAAAGATTAGTCAGCTACGCCAGCAAGCGTTAACCGACGTGGAACGACGATTACTCCCAGACTGGCGAGAGATGTGGCGCACTGTAATGGGGTAGCAGACACTTCCACTTTACCTATTATGGGGCTCTGCATTTCCAAGCCATCCTCCGATTGCACAAGCCACTAATCGTATCTTCAAAAGCCAGAGGCCAGCAACAGCACGACAATAGAAACGCTGAAGACCTCCGTCTCAGCACCGCTACAACTTCCAGGGCTAAAATACGTCCGCGGTAAGATGACAAGATCCTGCGACTACGCTGAGTGCGCCACCCATGCTCAAAAACACCATGCCAGACTGACAGAGCTGAGGACTTTGTTAATTACGTCTGCTAAGAATGCTGTGCCAAAAGCAATGAACTAATGGAGGCAAGTGCAGAAGGAAAACTAAAACAGACACGCAAAGCTCCAAGCAGTATGAACATCGCATCGCGGATGGGCAAGGGAACAGCCCCTGGTCCAAAAAAGTTCAAGAAAGTCAGGCAAGACAACAGTCTGTGGAGATATGCATCCTCCGAGTGGATCACGTAATAGTACTGCGACGTCCAGTCTCCATGCCCAAGCTTGTTAGTCCTCGCCGCATGGCAGGCGGCACCAGGGAATAGTCCAAACCAAAAACAGCTGGCTTCCGGGAAAAAGTTTGGTTCCGCTAAACAATAGACTCCATCGCCGAAGACACTAGAGTAAAAACATGTGCGCCTACCATGTCAGGCATGCTTTTCGGCAGTCATTCCAGCCCACGGCAGACGCTCAAGGCCTAGAGCAGTTGGCCTGGGCGGGCCCATGAAAAGAAATCTCCATTGACTTTCTTGGCGCCACTTCCGTCCATGATGTGCTTTTTGGTTGCCATAGGACAACTAACAGTCGTTTCCCTGAGGTAGAGAATTATAGTCATCAACTTCTGGCAAAGACTGTTATACGCCACAGTTAGACGCAATGTTCGGCTAGACAGTGGCATCGCCAGAAACTGTCTATTCTGACATCTGGAGCGCACCTTTCAACAGCGAAGACTTCAAAATGTTCGCCAAACCGCTTGGATTCAGGCACAGAACGCTGTCACAGTGCCGCTATGGCCGCAAGCCAACGGGGAGGCTGAACATTTCATGAGCCCTCCGCAATGAAAGTCCATCAGAGCTGCTCATGTTGACCACAGAAAGTTGGAAGGGCAGGAAGTTTAAACATTCCTGAGAGCAATACCATGAGGGCAATGCCTGCATTGCCACGTAACTGCTGTTCTCCAGCGCGAAGCGCCTATAATAAAGCAAATCAGGACGCAAGCAGCCTTGCCATCACGCAGCGCTACCAGCTGTTGCTTCTTTTGGACGTCCCAAGCGTCATGCAAGACAACAGAACGAAGCTGAGAAAAGGCTAAGGCTAAAGGCCTATTACGACAGCCGGCAAGAACGCCAAAGTCTGCGCCACTCTCGCATAGGCGACACAGTACTGGTCAAGCAGCGCCGCACCGTAATAAGATTGTCCACTCGCATTCGACCGCTCAGGCCTCTGACCATCACCGCTAGGTAGGGCTGCCATGGTAAACTGCAACAAGGGGTGGATTTACAGTGTGACACGGAAATGTCTCTCTAACTTCAAACCATTCCAAAGGAGAGCTACGGAACCTGAATGCCTAGATTAGACGGACCCCCATCAAGGCAGACCACCAAAGGAGCCCTCCAGGACATCCGAATAACAAGCACCCCTGAGGACGCCTGTCTGAGGAGTACCAAAGAAAGACAGTCGAAAACGAACCGGAGAGAAGAAGTCGTCCTCCTGTCCGCTTCAAGGACTAGCGTATGTCTATGCACATAAGCACATAGGTTGTGAAAACCACATGGGAGTGAAGTGCTGTATACCTCTCCTCCCAATTTGGCTGCAATTAAAATGAGGACGCAAATATGCTCTAGTGTGGGGCAATTTCAAATTCTGTGACTTTCATCAGTGTGCAATGTTTGAAGAGATTAATTGTCGAGTTAATAACTTCAATAATTTTAGTCTGTTAATAGTGATTTTAGTTTTTAAACTCAAAGTTTTAATTTTCTAAGCTAAAGCAATACTCTGTACCTACTTGTATCAGCTTGTAAAATAGGGCAAATCATTGCATAAAGAGCACAAACATTGCATAGTTTTTATTCATTTTTGAAACTTGCATAACTTTATTCCGTGAAACTACTCCAGTAGTCACCTACTGACACCCTCACATGGGTAGAAATGAACTTTTCCACGGCTCCTCAGCTAAGCATGCACCTGTGTTCGTGTGTGTGCGTGCGTGCGTGTTTGTGTGACTATATGTATGTGTCTAGGCGTGTGTGTGTGTGTGTGTGTGTGTGTGCATGCGTGCGTGCGTGTATGTATATTTACATACAGTATGTATAAATAAATTTCTACACGTTTATTATTGCTACTATATTTTACGTACACTTCGTCAGCGGGATTAAGTTGGTTACTCGATAGAGAACGTAGGTTATGGTTATTGCTTGTCAGAAATCGTGTGCTGTATGTCTGTGTGGTGAATGGCAGCTCTTGCATAGTGTCATGTAGATGAAGGCCAGGAGCAGTAAGATACTGCTCATGGCCAAAAGATTATAATCGCTAGTACTACTGACTGTATATGGTAAAATACCAAATGAATTAATACAAAATAGTAAGTAATCAGATTTCTCTAGGTGAAAAGTATTTCTCTTCCTTTTATTGAGATCCATAATTACCTCTCATAACTTTGGGTTTACCAATCTCTATGTAATGCTGTGATTGAAATAAATCTGAATAGGTTCATCTGATAGAATTAAGCCGAATGGATGTGTTGGAAGTGATTTTGAAGCATCTTATACATACAATATAGTACACATTAGTTGACAATAAACAATGTTTTACTAAAAGTAAACGACATTGTATTAATACTGTTGTTACACGCGCATAATTCCTATTCTTGATTTGCATAAAACAGCAGCCAAATTATGGGATATTTTAGCAATGACATAGGAAGATCAGCGTGTTTACATGTGCGTTTAGGTCGATCACTGATAGCATATATTTAAGGTAATACAATTGACATGATACAAAAAATGCGAAGGGCACCTCATACCAATGATATCCCAGTTTTCATTAAAAAAAACTATAATTCTTTAGCCATAATATATTCGTAAATATTCAATAAAATTCTATTCATACACAAACGGAATCACGTTTATATAAAATGCCACACTAATAGCGTTTGTTCATGTTTTATTATTAATTAGTGAGCAGCCTATGGTTTACATTCCTACTGCACAATACTCTGTACCTACTTGTATCAGCTTGTAAAATAGGGCAAATCATTGCATAAAGAGCACAAACATTGCATAGTTTTTTTTATTTATTTTTGAAACTTGCATAACTTTATTCCGTGAAACTACTCCAGTAGTCACCTACTGACACCCTCACATGGGTAGAAATTAACTTTTGAACAAGGGAGTCCATCATCCAGGCCCTTCCCTCAAAAAGAGGTAGTCCGCAGCAAAATGAAGGAGTCCGCAGTCTGAAGTTCAACATGTACCGCCACCATTTTTCCTCCCACACACTACCTACGTAGAGCCTGTGTTCAAACTTCAATACATCCTCAAAGTGGGACCAACCCACCCTCTCTCCATGATATAATTATGCAAAGACCGAATAGAACCAGATGAAGGGTTGGGGGCGTCATTGGTAGTGTATGGCACCTAGGGGGGGGATTGTTAATTCAGACCTGAAGGTGTAAAAGGAACTCTGTAACCTTGTGTTATTTCTGCCTTTCCTTTACTTTCCCAGAAATAATCTTCTCAATTATTTTAATTTTGGTTCGTTTCGCTTCGCTTTTTTGCCTGCTGCTATTTTCTTTCTACCTATAAAATAATCTAAGAACCAGGCCGTTACTCTACGATTAGATAGATAGTGTAGTATAGTAATCCATTTGTTGCGTTTGCTATTCTTCTTGCATTCATCAAACTGCGTAATGGGTCCTGGTAAATTACAAAGTGATCTTATTATTTTGACTGCTTCTGCTACTGCCGACGAGTTGAAACACGAACATATCTGCACCATGAACTCACACTGAATGTGAATGAAGTGTGAAGATTCTGTTAGATATATTCATAGTTAAAGTGGAAAAGTCACCATTTGCGGTTACTAAATTAAAGCAACGTCTACGAGTACTTGTTATCAGTAATTCACGCTGTTACTGTATGAGTGAAAGTAGTATAACTACTTGTCGTGTATATATATATATATATATATATATTAACGGCTGTATCACGGTAGGTTGATGAATGCAAGTTTCATGTTTAATGTAGGACTCTGGCCCTATATTCTTTCAATGGAGCAGCGACTTGTATAACTAAGCATTCTTAGTGAATAAAGCTGTTGTTAGCATGCAGTTTATGTATTGATGTATGTATGTTCTTGTTTCATTCATTTGTTAAATGGTAAGCGTTAAAACGTGCACAATTCGGTGCCATTATAAAAACAAGCATGATCTATACAGATAGATATGGCAAGTAAAATAATTCTATTCTATTTTTGCTAAATAGTAAGCGATCACACGTGCACAATTCGGTGTCATTATAAAAACAAGCATCAACTAGACGTATAGAGATCTGGCAAGTAAAATTATTCTATTCTGTTTTTGCTAATGGTACGCGATAACACGTGCACAATTTGGTGTCATAAAAACAAGCGTAGAGATGAGTAGAAGACGTAAAGATAGATACTGGCAAGTAAAATGATTCGATCTATTTTGGTATTTCGTATAAGTTTTCGACTCCGTAGTTACTCGTGTGGTTCTGATAGATGTTCGGCGCTGACGGAACGACATCTTCGTCTGCTGACTTCGCCAGCTCTTTGCCTGTTGCTTTTGACATACTCCTATCAACAACAAAAAATTCTTAATGATACTTTGTCCTGGGTGTGATATGTGTGTGTTTCTTTAATTCTGTTGTGATGTGTTAATGTGAAAGATAGTGAATAAATGCATTACGAACGGTGGTTGTATTTGATATATGTTCCATATAATAACGGAAACGGTGTTACAATGGTCGGCATCCATCAATAGCAATATCGCGAGAAAGGAAACTGTTCCTGCCCGGGAATAAGTCTCCTTGTGTAAAATCTGAGCGCATGTCTAGCGTGTCAGCATATCGAGTCAATGAAACTTGCTTAGTGCGAAATGTTTGCTGACTAATTGTTGCTTGAACGATGCGAAGGACAAAAATTATATTTGGCCTAAATATCGCAGTCCTGAATATGGAATAGTCTTATCACTATTCCGGAATATGGTCTAGTCCGGAATCACTAATCTGGAAACGGAAAATTCCCGGCAAATTCCTGAAGATATGTACTTCGGTATATGAATCTCGAGACAGATTTCTGCCAATTTTCTAGACATTTTTCTGCCTGACCCAATGGAAATTTCCATTTTAAATAGACATGTTGGGCGTGAAATGGCACACTATCTCACAGTTTCATTTAAGAATAAAATGGGCTTAAAAACTTCGATAACTTTGTTATATTATTTATCACATTTATTTTATGGTTATTTACATTCATTAAGATAATTATTTAGTTTTGCTCGAGAACCCCTGGCGGATAATAGCAATTGCCCTCGCCCATTGATGCTACAGGTCAGAATGTGGAGGTGTCTATTATCAGGTGGAAATAATGTGTTACGCATGATATATTATAGCAGACTAAAGCTAGTAAATGTAGACTTCCCCTTACTCTGTGGTGTCATGCTGCATTATTATTTATTCGTGATATAATCGGCATTTTATATCTGTACATATATGGGTTATGCTGCTGATGTGACTTGGATAAAAATACAATGGAATAAACCCCCGTAGGCCTATAGGAAGCAAACCCACATATCCTGTTCTAAACTTGCATGGTACATCACGCAAGTTATTTTAGAAATTCGTTTCTCTGCTCCACGTATCTGCATAATACACGGAAAATCTATATGTTATATTTGTTGCGAAAAACATCGAACATTGCCAAACTTACATGTCAAGATACGCGGTCGGTGATTCTGGTAACGGCATTTCTTGATCTTTTTCTCTCCATTCATTTTTACTGGTCACCTCATGATATTCGTATGCCACTTCTTTGTCGGGTTTCGCTGATTGCCTGCAACGCAGCAAACACAAATAGTGTTGTTACATATGTGTATTATATAATATATCGTATATTATATATAAATACAAATGGTATTTCAGCTTGTTTATTATTAAAGTTTACTCATTTGTTGTTTTCCCCACGCAATAATTACCATGTACTGTAAACAGCATTCGACTGCAACAAGCACTGGACTATAAAAGGTAGAAATATAGGCGAAGTAGGTGCAGTGTTTATTTCTGATAAATCCTGAATTTGAACTTCATCACCTAAAGTACAGTCTCAGCAATGATCTCATGACCTAAAATAACATGCTTCACGGTCCACGAAACTGTAACAAAGAAGCGGAGCGTCTAGCATTGATCCAAACGACAGATCAACACTGCGATACGCATGCAGTTGGAAAGGCTTCCCCTTATACAATTTACCAGGAGACCGTCGCCAGAAACATATCAATGGCGCAAAAACTTATCAACTTTTGAAACGAAGTGCCGCGCAATAGACATGACATCTTCCGGGCTCACGGCAGTCGTAACTATCGATGCTGTTTCTGATGACAACGTGCCGCATGCTGTGCACCTCCTCCCCTCCCTCTCCTCCCCCTCGTCATCCCTCCCGTCTTCCCCCTCACTCCCGTCCTCCCCCTCACTCCCGTGCTCCCCCTCCTCTCCCTCCTCCCCTCCTTCTCATCATCCCCCGCCTCCTCCCCTCCCTCTCCTCTCATCATCCCTCCCGTCCTCCCCCTCACTCCCGTGCTCCCCCTCCTCTCCCTCCTCCCCCTCTTCTCCCGTCTTCCCCTACATCTCCTCTCATCATCCCTCCCGTCCTCCCCCTCTTCTCCCTCCTCCCCTACATCTCCTCTCATCATCCCTCCCGTCTTCCCCCGCCGCCCCGCAAAACTCACATCTCGAATCCCGACTGCCGGATGACGTCGGCTCCTCCTCCCGCTGCGGCGCTGGCGCCCTTCTCTCTCCTCGCGCTCCTGCTCTCGTTGATGCTGTTCTCCTGCCGCTCCCGCTGCTGCTGCTGCTGCTGCTGCGTCTGCAGCGCACTGCGCTCCAACCAGATACGCGTGCCGACGACGGTGAGGAAGGCGACGCATCCGAGGACGGCGAACGTCCAGCCGACCGGCCAGAGAACATCCTCGGCGTCGTCGTCAATGTCGTCGGCGAGCGCAGCGACGAGCACGAGGACGATGCCGAGGGCGGAGATGACAATGGAGGTGACGCCGGCGGCGATGATGATTGTTGAGGTTTTCTTGGAGGCGTTGTCGTCTGCGTCGTAGGCTGGTCGCTGCTCCGTATCTAGTGATGTCATTGTTGCTGCTGTTGTTGTTGTTGTTGTTGCGGTGCACTTGCGTCGTCGTCGCACGTGTTCTTTGTCAGAATAAGATGTACGTGTGAGATCAGGTGTCGGAATAAATTGCGCGGATATAGTACGTGGCGTTGCGTTTCTGTTGGTTAAAAAGATAGACGGTAAACAATCGGTGACGAATAGGGCGAACGCTAAGTGCGTGTGCGTTTGTGTGTGTGTGCGTGCGTGTTCATCTTTCGATCACTATGGGTGGGTCACGCACAGGTTGCCTTTTCTCTAGAGTAAATTTAGTTACTCGTCGAAAAAAAAATATATCGAGTGAAAGAGAGATACATATATACTTACATTATAGATTATCGGTCATCTACGCACAGACACTATATTCTGTTTTCTGTTTTGTTTTGATCGGTTCGACTGCAATTCATGTCTGTATTAATTCATATCATAACGGCGATTTCTCGCAGGTTTTCCTCTCTGTTCGCCAACGCTTCGAATATTTATTACTAGCCGTACAACATCCCGCTGCACTTTGCCCTATGCGTGTATATGTGTTGACTGAATATGAGGTGCTGTAGCATAACGTACGCATGTTGGTGTGGTTGGGGGTTGGTGCGTTAGCTTAATATTACCAGGAGATTACGTACGTCTTGATCGTGTAACTTTTGAGCGTCAAATGCTAAATATTTCGAGCTGTTGTGTTTCGGTCAACGGCACCGCGTGGTGTGTGCGTGTTGCAGTTGGTGTCGTGGTGCGGTGTATAATAACATAGCATCAGGCTGATAGCATTAGTGTATACACATAGTGTCAAGAGCATATAAAGAAGAACCTTCTTTATATGCTCTTGATAGTGTGTATAGCACAAGGAAGAACTATATCATACAATAAAAGTAATTTTCTCCCGTATGTTTTGGCGGTGGTGATTTATCAATACGTCTTCTCTAGTCTGTACTCACTGTCGTATCTCACATCTATGTAGATATCTATATATCACACACCGCCGGTACGTAATCATAATTATAGTTAATTTATTCGATAGAGAGATATGTACTTGTAGTGGTACGTTTGTTAATAATTACGTTAATTGCTATCAACATATTCTTAACGTCGTTCACAATCTCGTCTGCTACAGAAACTGTTCTTATACAACTCTACAACATATAAATATTGCACAGTAATTCCCCAGTAATTCTAAAACATATAACGCTCGCAATATAAGATTGGAACTATTGGAAAAACCAGGCTTGCACTTTTTTCGCGCGGGGGGGCGGGGGATTATAGGAGAATACACAACATATACCGTATGTGGAACATATAGGTGGAGTATATATTATAGAACTTACCTTTATGGTGTTTGGTGTGTAGTCTTTCCAAGTGGCTTGGTGTACGTATAATGCGTTTATTTATTTACACTTGCTAACTACTGGGATTTGCTACCTTCTGCATCTACTAGTGATTCATATGGCTTAATATCAGCCTAACTTCCTCAGGTATAGGGCCCATATAAGTCCAGAATGTTTGCAACCTACAGGCACACCCGTTATCACACACGATCTTTGTAATCAATCTTAGTGTATATATCACTCATGGTGTTCAGTATTTGCTTGGCTCACTTATGCAAACATGCTTCATTGCATGTAAATAGACCAGCCTGCATGGCGTTAATTTCAATTCCAACGCAATGTACATCCTTTAATATGTAAATTGCAATAAGCAATTGTAATAAGCAACTAAACAATATAGGTTCGCCCGCTGCTCTCGGGAGTGAGTAATAAATTATAATTATGCATCGTCATAATACATTCGGTGTTTTCACACTTGAAACTAGTAGCTCAAGGTTATAGCTGCTACCACAACATATTGCGTTTTGTTAGGTGATCCAACTAAGTGTCGATATGGGTTGAGTCGTGAAGGGTACTAATATATCGTTTGTAAATTCTCACAATTCCTTCATTCCCTCTGATGAATCGCAGTCCTATGCAATTCATTCCACAGATATAACTCATTGTTTGCATTGTTGGGCGTAGCGCACTCAATGCTCAATCTTTTGTTGCATTCTCACGATTGATGTTCGGATTTATAATCGCTAGGCGTGGTTGCGATGAATCAGCTAAAGGGCCGGACACACTAGGCGATTAAATCGGGCCACTAAATCGCCGGTGAAATCGCCTAGTGTGTCCACTCAATCGCCGCCGATTTAGTCGCCCGATTTAATCGCATAGATCAAAACGTTTTGATATTATCGGGCGATTTAGTCGCCCCATTTAATCGCCTAGTGTGTCCGGTGCCGGCGATAAAATCGCCCGATTGTACAATTCATCAGCCAATCAGAGTTGTTCAATGATACTGACGTAATAGCGTTTCATGTTTAGTATGTCATGTCATGTAATAGCGATGCACGCACGCACGCACGTACGTGTACCTGCACACACACGCACACACGTGTACGTGCACACGCATGCACGCACGTGTACGTGCACACGCACGCACGCACGCACACACGTGTATCTGCACACGCACGCACGAACGTGTACCTGCACACGCACGCAGGCACGCAGGTGAACGTGCACACGCACGCACGCACGCACACATTCATGCACGCACAAATGTTTTCCATGCAAACGCGCGCACACACGCACGCACGCACGCACGCACGTGTACGTGTACGTGCACACGCACGCACGCATGCACGCAGGTGAACGTACACACGCACGCACGCACGCACGTATATGTGCATACGCACGCTCGCACGCACGCACTCACGTGTACCTGCACACACGCAGGCACGCATGTGTACGTTCACACGCACGCACGCATGTACGCACGTGTAAGTGCACACGCACGCACGCGCGCACGTGTACGTGCACACACACATACACGCACGTGTACGCACGCACGCACGCACGTTTACATACACACGCACGCACGCATGAATGCACGCAGGTGTACGTGCACACGCATGCACCCACGCACGCACGCACGACTAGGCGATTTCACCGGCGATTTAGTCGCCCGATTTAATCGCCTAGTGTGTCCGGCCCTTAAGGGTAATAAGTGATAGACCAATAAGACAAATGAAGTTGTATCTACCTGCATGAAGACGTATGTAACTTTAAACCATTATTAAATTTGTGACAGGTAATACTAGTACGTACTAGAGAATAATATAAATTATTGCTGACGCCTTATAGTCTCCAATAACGAAGTTTCTTAGGACCCGAAAGACTCAACTAAACAAAACGTTAAAGCTAACAGTATTGACTTGATTAAACTATCTATTAGTTTTACCTGTTGGTTTCACGCACTGGCAGATCCACGGGTGAGCCTTAGACCCCCCCCCCCACTAAAAGAAAAACAAGAACCTACAAGAAAAAGAATAAAAAAAGAAGTATTCATGATGAACATTTAAAATATGCGTTTTACTTGTTTCCCAAATTTAGTGCGTGACACGTCAGAAACACAAAAAATGAATGTCTGGTGCAGCGGGAGAAGGCTTAGAATGCTCTCTATTCCCCAACTTTCTGGTGTTTTTTGGCCTCCTCGTCGATACCCACCCCCACCTCACTCCTACTGACCCATTCCTGGATCTACCGATGGTTGCACGTTGCACCGCTACTAGTTGCTCTGCATAGGGTTATTAATTAATTAATTAATTAATTAATTAATCTGTGATTTGGCAGGTGATGCTGTCCCGTGCTGAGAAGAGTTAATTGGCTGCACATCTGCTGCTGTCATCGATATCAACGCTACCACATCTTTAGATGAGCGGCAACTTTCCTACGCATGTAAGTTTTGCTAAAAAAAAACTGAGTGACATAACAATATAGTTTAGAAACACGAAGAATTGTTATTTAGTAAAAGAAGTATATTGTTTATTTTGCAATATATACATTGTTAATTTTCATAGTTAATTATATATAGTCACATACTAACATGAACATATCTACACTGTGGACATACAAGTGTACACGTTTAGTCGAGTTTAGTATGCATATGTTCATGCTGTTAAGTTGTTAACCATGGTATCACATATTTTGTTTCTTTTTACAATACCTCGTGTTAGGGCCGTGAACGTGAAAACACTTGTGATCATTTGCATAAATTATGCAGATCGTTGAGAGGTACTTCAGTCACATCAAGTGTGATATCACTGCCAATTTAAGGAGCCAGGAAACCTGTTTCTCTGTGCTGCTATTTATAGAAATGATCATTTCTGTTCATTTTAGCTGTACCTGCGGGTTGAGCGTGGAGAATGTGCAAAATATAAATTCTAAGGATGACCCTGAAAGACAGCTAGAGGCGATTAAAGTAGAGACTGCAAACACAGTTAACAAACTTGGCAGATATGTTCCATAGTTAAAACGTGTTTCTGACTGGTGTCTACGCAGTTATACCTGTCACGCTGTTTTCTTGTGACGTTTTCACTAGTCTAACGTTAAATGTATAACATCATTCAGTGTGGTATATGTATAGACTAACAGCAATTCAACCCCACAAAATAGCCAACTCCGAAAAATGGGGTCCATATGCAGGCAGGGCTGATGTAGCAGGAAAATCAGACACATTGCCAACGTTATAGCCCTTTTTCGTAACGATCACTGCCGCAGGGGGTACAGCCGTGTACTGCTTCGACTGCTTTGAGAGCAAAGAAGATCAGTGAGTGATTATCGTGACACATACTACACAGAAGAATGAGAGAAAGCACCAGCGGAAGCTGTGATGTTGGTGACTGTGATGTCTCAGCACAGTGCCACAGTTCTCTAGTCTACCAGCAAATGTAAAACACCAGGCAAATATCAGCGGTCTGTGGGTTACGATCCATTTTAGGGTTCTCCCCAAGAATTTCAGAAGGCACGTCATTAATGGATAGAGGAGGGGAATTAAGGCCCAGGAGGGGGTTGAACCAATTGGAGTCAGTTTTGGACAAATTGTACAAATTGGACTGTGTTGGAATTGCAAAAAGTAAACAGCTGGAAAATAAGTCATGTTAATTAGACGATTGAGGCATGTCGGGATTTAGGAGGTGTCACAAATTAGCCTCAGCTTTGAAAGCATGTTGAACCCAATGTGTGCAGGCGCGGATTTAGGCCGGTTTGCACCGGTTTCCAGAAACCGGTCACAGGCTGGGTATCTTCAGAATTGACCCTCAAAATTCACCAGAATGCACCAAATATAGCCTTATTTTTTTTAAATTCCTGCGGGGCATGCCCCCGGACCCCCTAGCTGAGACTAGAACTATGGAAACTGGTTACCCAAACCCTCTGGATCCGCCCCTGGTGTGTTGAAGGCAAGGGGAGAATCCTGTGTTACACCATGTCAACTCTGAAAAATAAAGTCCTAATGAAGAAGAAAATTAGATGTGCTATCAACGTTATAGTGCATTTTTTGTGAAACAAGGGGTGATAGGGTGAAACAAGGGGCCCGTTGGCCTGAACGAAATTGATCTTTTAAAACATTAGTTGTAACATTCACCTTCCCTCGTAGAGTGGACCTCTGTATACTCCTTTCGAGAAACTCGTAACTCTTACCACATTTCTGTCAACGATGTACGAGAAAAAAAGTTTTGGCTATAAGGGAAAAAACATGTTAAGACTAAAGCTAAGGCTCATTTCGTTTCTGACGACGGGTCTGAGCATCGCGAGCGGTCAGTGGCGACACCTACACAGAAGCGCGACTGACAGCGCGAGAGGAAGCATCGTCGTCGTCGCGGCGACGACGGCGGCGGCGCTGTCGGCGCGCCGGCGCTCTTGACCCGGCCGCACGTTGCACAGCTCGTCGATGGACTTGCGCACCTTCGCGGACGCGTGGCGCGCCTGCTTGCGCAGCTGCTCGCACGCGCCCAGCACGTCCGGCGTGCTCGTCTCCGGCTGCGGTCCCGTCTCCCACGGCCGATCCTCGTCGTCCTCGTCGTCGTCCTCGTCCGGCGGCGGCGCGTGGCCGCGGTACACGTACCCGCACGCGGAGTTGGAGGCGAGCGATGGCAGCATGCACTGCGTTGTCGGTGGCGACCAGATGCTGCCCGGCGCGCACTTCTGCCGTACGGGGATGCCGTTGTTACACTGGTAGAAGCGCGAGCACGCGGACGGGTCGGCCGCGTACTGCACGTCCAGCCGCCCGCACTCGCGCACCGCGAACGGGTGCGGACGCGGCGTGCGCGGCTTCGCCTCCGCCCCCGCGTCCGGCGGCGGAGTGTACCCGCCGGCGTCGGCAGGGGGCGCCGCCGCCGCGGCGACGTACACGAAGTTGCAGACGTCGTTGGCGGCTTCGACCGGCAGCTGGCAGCTCACCTTCGACGGCGTCCAGACGGTGCCGGCGGCGCAGCGGAACCGCCGCACGCCGCCGACGCAGCTGTAGAAGGCGGCGCACTCGGCCGCGTCGGCTGCGAACGTCTCGTTGTGCGCGAGCGCGTACGCGCACGCCGCAACGACGTACCCCGGCGGCGGCTCTGTCGTCGACGCGTTGCCGCCGTCGGGGTCATTCGTCGGGCTCCACGCCGCGACGGGCAGCGGCGTCGTGACGGCGCCCGCAACGTAGCCGCACACTTCGTTGACGGCCTGGTGCGGCAGCCTGCACTTGCGCTTGTCTGGCGCCCACACGGTGCCCGGCGGGCAGTTGTAGATTATCGGGCGGCCGTTCTCGCACTGGTAGAAGACGGTGCAGCGGTCAGGGTCGGCGACGTAGGACGTGTTGAGTGTGCGGCACTTGTCGATGACGTACTGCGAGAAGACGGTGCCGTTGTGGCCCGCGTTCGGGTCGAACTCATACTTGCAGACGTCGTTCTCGGCCTCAGTCGGCAGCTCGCAGCGCCGCCTGGCGATGCAAGAGAGAAATTTAATGGATTTAACGCGGCCGGGCCGTCTGTCTACTTCGTGTTTGTTGTTTCGTGACAGCGCACCGGCGCTGCATCTCTGTTGATGTGCTGGCTAAATTATTTTGATAGTAACATCTTAGTAGCATTATTACGGCGTATCAGGCGTCTGCTCGGTCGCTAGCCTTGAAAGCTTTGTCGAGCTAGCTGTGAAACGGGGGTAGGCGGCGGCGGCGGTGGTGGTGGTGGCGGTGATGGTGGTGGATGTGATGATGGTGGTGGATGTGGTGTTGGTGGTGGCGGCGGTGTTGGTGGTGATGTTGTTGTTGTTATTGTTATTGTTATTGGTGGTGTTGTTGTTGTTGTCGTCGTCGTCGTCGTCGTCGTCGTCGTCGTCGTCGTCGTCGTCGTCGTCGCCGTCGCCGTCGTCGTCGTTGTTGGTGTTGTTGGCGGCGGAGGTGGCAGCAGCAGCAGAGGCGGAGGCGGAGGTGGCAGCAGCAGTAGCGGCGGTGGGGGATAGCATGGCTCTTACAGATACCCCTCACACTGACGTTCTCGCCCCTCACACTCACGTTCTCGCCCCTCACACTCACGTTCTCGCCCCTCACACTCACGTTCTCGCCCCTCACACTCACGTTCTCGCCCCTCACACTCACGTTCTCGCCCCTCACACTCACGTTCTCGCTCCTCACACTCACGTTC
>NW_014579362.1:29548-40781 GCF_000485595.1 Priapulus caudatus
CCTGTACACGCCCCTGCCGAGCAAATTGCCAACATTGAAAAACGAACCCCCCCCAATACAAAGCTGGCTACGGGCCTGCAATGAGTATGTATAAAATTGAGCAACTACGTTCGTACTTCAAAACTCGATTCCAGCCTATTGCCGGCAAGACCTCGACCAAGAAGTGCTCGTGGTAGTCCCCTCTCATAAAATATACATTAATATACTTAATATATGTATTTAAATTTAATTTAAATATTGGCTCGCTCACGCGTTAGCTCACCTCCGGCGGTTCGTAGTCGAATCCGCAGTCGTCATTCTTCGCGAGCTGCGGGATCGTGCAGACGCGCAGGCGTGGCGTGTAGATGGTGCCCGGCGGGCAGGCCTTGTGCACGGGCGTCGTGAGCGCGCCCTCGCACGCGTAGAACGCCGAGCAGTTCCGCGGGTCAGCGATGAAGTACGCTCGCGGCGTCGCGCAGTAGTCGAGAACGGCCTGCGGGATGTTCGGATCCGGCGTCACCTCGGCGGCGGGCGTCCGGTTGTTCTTGTTGTTCCTGTTGTTCCTGTTGTTCCCGTTGTTTCTGTTGTTTCCGTTGTTCCTGTTATTTCCGTTGTTCCTATTGTTCCCGTTGTTCCTGTTCCTCCCGGCCATCGTCACGTTTCCCGCGGCGGTGGCAGCAGTGGTGGCGGTGGCGGTGGTGTTCGGTTCTGGCGATGCTGCCGTACTCGAGGCAACGGTGGCGAGGTCACCAGGTGGCGCTTGTGACGTCGTAGTGGCGTTGCCCTTCTCTGGATTTAGAATGAGACGGTGGTGCTTACATAGTGGTGTTGATGTACGAGGGATCCCCCCCACTCTAAAGAAAGCTTGCGCATTCTTCTTCGCGTGGTTATATATTGAGTGTTTATGGAAATCGACATGTAACTCCATGTTCACTTCAATTTATGTTCCATCTAGTGCCAGTATCAGTGCCCCTTTCAAACATGTTACAATTTTAATATGTGCTGTTTGCATTTTCGTCTCGTACAGGCGTTAGCACACAGATGAGCACGTTTAATCACATTCTACGTAAATGCGCTATATTTCAGTATTTCAATTTTATGTATCTATTGAAACAACCTTCAGCTTAAGCCTGCCACCTACTTCAAGTGGTATATTCTAGCTTACGGTCATTAGCCGTAAGATAAGGTAACTTCCTGGTACACAGAGAATTACGAAAAGTGACAGAAAGTCAACTATATGCTTATATTCCTACCTGTGGAGTAGCAGAGAGCGAGACATAATACCACACAGAGCCACAGGCACTTCATTGTCGACGATTCTCGTGTTCAGATCTTCGAAAAATCGCACTTCGTCAAACTGCAGCCATTGAGATGTCGTCGCGTTGTTGTAGAATACGTAAGAGAGACAGGGCAGGGTTGTATACGGCGGTGCCGGCTGACGTATGTGTGCCACGAGGGGCAGGAGTCCTCTGTTCCACTTTTCACAGTTCAGTAGTCACCGTGGGTAGAGGTACCACACGTAGCACACAGCAGGTGAGCGTGTGGGCTGAGTGTTGTCGTCATGCACCGCTGGGTCGACTCGGCACAGTTCTATCGATGCTAATATACTTTTAAACAACTGTGTGTAATCGGCATCTACAGTCAATCTCTGTACGTGATGGTCACTCAAGGGAACCCCACCCCCCAAAAAGCTTCCTTCGTAGACGAGTTAATTCAAGACTGTAGACTGTTGATACAAGTTTCACTGCACATAAATTAGTTTATAAGAGTTGATATTATGAATGAGTATTGTAAACGAGTTCATATAATTGTTTGTGTTATCATAGATATAGAATAAAGACTTCATTCTATATCTATGGTGTTATTGATGTTGATTGTTGTTGAAATTGTCATTTGTCATTATTAACCCCTGATGTTACGTGTGCACGCTTGTTGCCTCCAAGCTCCATTATATAATGACGATAACGGTTTGCTCTGTTTGGATAATGCTTTTTAATGATACATTCACTTTTCTCATTTATATTTTCTTTCTTCTCAAAATCTGCATTGGATCCCTAAACCCAATTTGCATTGGTGATTCTACATTTTGTACTCGGTGTTTTTTAATTTAACATAAAAAATTGTTACAGCATTTTATCACAGCACATCTTTGATCTTTAATACAGGAGATAGAACAACGTGACAGCAAAGTAGTACGGACATAAAGCAACCTACGGAAGCTTTGACCTTCCACAACAACCCAAGAGCATTCCACCATCTACATTCTACAGCAAGGCTGGACAACCCTGTTGACAATCGCCACAAGTGCTAAATTGGACATGAAATATTTTGCATAATTTTTGCATCGCACGTCTGTGGCTGCATTGAAGAAAAAGTTGCCCACGCTCTGCCCCTGGTGGCATTCGTTTGTGTATGTTAATATAACTGAACAATCTCTCTCCATCGTCCAGAATTATATATGTAGGCATATCTGAAATGTCCTTTTCTAATTATCAGTATATAATAGTTTAATGATAAGCACAACAAACAGTAGAAGTGCAGTAACAACATGAGAACAATCAATTTCTCATGTTACAATCATATACATCCACACATATTTATACAGTATTATGTACAGTATTTGAAAATGAGTTCATCTGGTCTTGCGTACTGCTCTTATTTATTATCGAAATAAATTTTTTACACACAAGAGTTTATTAACACGTACGTAATTCTTCACGATTTCGACGACAATGGCAACTGGATCGATTTCGCTATTTCTGCGCATGATTACACGTCTGCCCTTTCGCTCCTACTTCCTGTCCAACGTGTCCCTCGCGCGTGACAAGCCGGACGGGGGCTTTGTCTGGTGCTGGGGGTCTGGGACCAGTGTGGCGTTGTTAAACACACCCCGCCTGAAGTAGTCGGCTACGACGGCGAAGCCATCTTGAGCGTTCTGCAGCTGAAGCATAGACATTGTACATGGCAGACCGACAGACCGACGGACAGTTGACTGTAAACGGTAAAACAAGTTAAATTGACTACGTCACGAATTTTCTATGGTGTATATTTGCACACAAAAATTCCCTACATGAAAAGTAAGTACTAACGCCATTAAATTTATCCTCAAATCCTTAGCTGATATTGTTTTTCAACTAGTTAAAAATCCAAAAAATCTGGGCGATTTGGTAATGTTGATCACAACATTAAATGCTTGCTATGTGCTATGTATGTCACGAGTGTTTGTTCACATCGAAAGGAATAACAAAATAGGAAGTATAATGCAGCAATTTAACCATAAAAAGTGAACAGAATCACTTACATTTTGTGAAAAATTGGACAATTTTTGTTACTTTTACTAGTTACGGTGACATAATCACTTTAATATTATTCTTTGAGTTCTCAACTGGAAACCCTGGGGTTCTCCCCGGGCCTTTAACGCATGTTTAACATTTAACCTCATTTGTGACGTCCCATAATTCACCCGAAACGCCTGAATTGCCTTGCCCAACTGACATGACTTAACTTCCAGCTGTGTTTACATCTGACAGTGCCAACACAGTCATTTCATGTGTGTTTTCACAGCTTTATGTATACATCTCCGAACTGATCGAGGTTACCTGTGTATTGGGGCCCGCTTAAGACACATGTAATTGACCCCAATAGGCACAACTCCCTCCTATACCCTACCCATCTATCATTAAACGACATGGCTTCTGAAATTCCTGGAAAGAACACTGAAACCTGAAGTTTATCAGGTCAATACAGAGAAAGCAATATTTTGTCCAGTTGATACTTATTTCTTGTATGGAAGGCACGGGGTTGATTCTACCAATGCACAGAAAGCAATGCAGTGCAAGAAATTTCAACGATGACAGAGGAGTTGTGCACAAGCCTTTTAAGCGAGTCGGCATGTATGTGGGCCAGGATCTATACCTGTGAATGGAATTGGTCGTGAAGGTTTCGGCTTTGTTCTTGCTCCTTAATCCTGTCTAGGACTCTCCTGCCAATCAGTGCATAAATAAAAGGTGATACATTGGCACGATATAAAGGTATAGCAAGAGACATTAATATCCACAAATATTGTATTAAAATTATTTTCCCTCGTATGTAGAGGAATTAATGAAGTAATACACATAACTCGCTATCAGTTTGTATTTTTATAGTTGTGAGCTAATTCAAGCAGCGCACTTCAAATTGGAAAATATCACACATAACACAATTCATCAACATAGCACTTTGTATTACAGCAGCTCTTTTTCATCCAAGAGTTGGGATTCACCAAGATCCAAAACTACATTAGGGTGATTACTGATCAGTATCATTCTGTGGGTAATGCTATGTGTGCGAAACAAACTGCAGTCGTCACTGCGTATGAAGAGGGATACCATTGCAAATCGTCCAATTTCCAGAAATAGTATAACTAAGTTCAGCCATGTGGGACGTACGTACAACCACCAATCGGATCCAAAGACAAGCGACTTATTAATTCTTAAATCTTAGATTAAATTTAGACAATTATAAATGATACAACTACAAGTGACAAATCGATTGGTCAACCTCCAGACACTCTAGCCCACAATTGCATAGTGAACAGAATATGGTCTATACTAAAGTTCTTACTTGTTTTGAGGCAGGCAAGCTGGACACTCCTGCTCGTTGTCAGCGTAGCTCTCAAAGCAGCTGAAAGCAGCAATATTCATTTTAGTTTCAACCATAGTTATCTATGTAAAAATGTAACCGAGTAATGGGTAGGCCTATGTTAGCAATTTTAACAAACATTTGTCTTTTGAAGAAATAAGAGGAATTCTTATGTGTTAGCAATGCGCCGCTCTTCTACCACTTTTTCTGCGCAAAGTGTAAAGTTCCGTGCCATAAAACCAAACGTGCAATGTAAAAATATGATACTAGTTGGTCAATTTGTCCAGGGATTCACATTTTTTCTGACACATCCAGAGTCACCGTTGGTTACGTGTTCATTGTAGACATAGCTGTGTACCGTAGAGATTGGACGCTCGCCCGAAACTGGAGAGCGTCCAAACTCCAACTACGGTACAGCTGTACTAGTAGGGAGCACCAATCAGCTTAGTGATGTTGCTGCGCGACACTTGATATCAGTATTTACAGCTCGGTTTGGCCCCTATGTATGCAATAGTTCCGTTTAAATCTGGAGATTACTCAACGCAAATAGGACGTACCCATGGTCACAATCAATCTGGGGAGAAACTCGACGTGACATTCAAAAGGCTGACATAACCAAGTTTATACTTGCAGTGTTAATCATTTGCTCATTAACGAACATTCAGTGATGATGATATGCAAGAGTTCAGTGATCAGTAGCATAATAATTGCACTGCAACTTACGGCGTGTGTGGCTTTAACTTCCTATAATCGTTATAATCATAATAATGAACCAATAACCTGTGGTACGTATACGGTATTTGTCAATTATTTGTAAACCACCTCGAAACAATTCCAAAGGTTATATTTTACCATTGACTTGGTATACACCTTCATTACGATTGCTATAGAACATTAATAACTAAAGTCATCATCCAGAGGGATATCAATTTGGGCATAAGTGCTGCATTATTTTTCCAATGATATTTGTAAACATGCACCGCAGATGGCGAATACGGCCAACGCCAGCAACTGACAAGTTTACATAACATATATTAATTCACATCACAAATTCACCATTAACACATTTCTATCTTTCGTGCTAAACGTGCTTAAGAAGCGTGTCTTTTAAAGTGGTTACACGTTAATTAATTGCGACTTCATTTGCATCCGCCGTGGTTACAAACAACAAACATCCAAGTCAAGGACAAGAAACTAGACGGGCAGCTACTGCAGAGTCCCGACAACGACACCGTCTACCTGATTCTCGATGGATGCAGGAATCCCATACCTAATAACGAAACCTTCAACAACCTGTTCAGGAGCCGCGACTGCATCGAAACTACACGCCTCTTCAGGACAGTCTGTCACTGCACAAATGTTGAAATAACTTCAGGTAATACTGGCAAACTACCTACAGTTGACCCATATTGTTGCTAGGTCATGGAAATTAGCGACCGTTTATACATGTTTCCCGTGCGCACGCAAGTGAATCGTTGACTTTGTGGCACTTCGATGCTGAACAACCTTTTTAGAATGCCCCTATTACAATGTCAATTGAGTAGAGTTACTTGTCACTCACTCCAGATGGATATATCAAGTATTTAAGCAATTAAACAAAAAATTTAACATTCACAAGACTTACTGTTATACATTCATGGGATATTTCTAAGGTAATCTCAAATTCAAATAATTGTGTGCGTGCGTGCGTGTCGGATACTGCTATATATATATATATATGCAGTTTTGGCTTTATAGTGACTGTTGTGTGCAGTTGCATGATTTTTATCGACAGTTTCGACAAATCACGGCGACAGTTTATTGCAACGTATCGGACACACTGCAGGTGTGAATGAACAGAACAACTATCACGTGTGTTGTTGCAGGGGCAATACTGGCAAGGGAAACCGACGGAATGGACCTGTACCTGGTCACTAAAGGTGTCAAAAGGCTCCTCAGCGATACAAACACATTCACGGCCTTCTGCCTCGACTCGAACAAAGTAATTACTATGGATAAAAAGCTCAATATCGTTCTGCACTACGTGAAGGAGGGATTGCCTATACTCGTTGGTGCTCATCAATAGAAACGCAAAGCATTGCACAACATTATCTCACGGCATTGTTTTCGTGTTGTTTCATTTAAAAAAAACGTTTCTTTTGCATTTCAGCTCATACAGCTACTTTTCCATGTAATATTCGAAGAGTTGTACGGGTAGCGATTTCACATTTTCGAAGTTCCGCCTTAGACTGTGTATATTAGTATATTAGTGCTCATGAGATAAGAATAGTCACGCATCTGATTTATAGGAAACAGTTGATAAGCAAACACTTACTGCTGGTGGTACGAGTGCTGACAGAGAAAGTGCACTGAGGGTAGCTCCAACGGGTGGTTGCAGGCACTGCACTTTGATACTTGGAAGATCTGAGCACTGTCGCCGCAACAAACAAATACACAATCATGGGCTTTCCAGTGATAAGTGGTAACCGAGAAATCAGCACAAAAGTGCTGCAGAAAATTCTTCGACTTAAAGTCACTGGACAATTAGTTTCCAAGTTGCACGGTTATCGTATACTCCATGAAAGACTTGTACTTAAATCTATAGCAAATAAACTTCACGATTATAACTATTAAACTCATTTAACTGCTAAATGAATGTTTGCACTGTTCTATATAGAGTCACCTTGTTTTCAACTCCTCTATCTGTCCCCTCATCTTCACTGTCTCCTCCTTGAACTGCTTAATTAATCTCTCGTTCTCAGCTATTTCATCATTTTCCAATTTTAGTCGCTTCATGATGTAATCCTGAAGAGAACGAATTTAGACTTTAGTATAACGATTAAGGTCAAAAACTGCTGAAGCATTTCACTTGGGTGAGATACAGGCCTAGCAATACAGTGGCCACCCGAGATACGAACGGCTCGACATACGAATTTTCAAGATACAAACGACCTCGCGTTGAACGTAATGTATTTGACAAACGAATAAAATTCTAAAAAATGTCTTACGAGTCAGACAATCAGGGCATAGGCCTAGCGCGCGCTCTTTTGGTGCGTCAGTATAAGTACGTGACTCATTGAATGTGGTTGTGCTCTCATGATTGCACTTGCTCTACGTAAATTGCTGTACGTCCTATATAGGGTTCGAGATACGAACAAATCTGTGGAACGAATAAAATTCGTATCTCGGGGGTACACTGTACTGCCAAAGTTCCACTGGTATTCTTTTCTTGGCAGGATTAACTGAAGCGAGTTGGGAGAAGTGCCATGTTAGCTCGAGCACACATGGTGTAAAATACAGAAAGTGGTTTTACCACCTTAGGCTCAGATCCCTAAACCACCAAGTTACCCCATCCTCCTGTCTCTAGTCTTCTCTGTTTATCTATTGTCACTAAGAACTGTGAGCGCACTGATCTACATCAAGTTAAGTTTCCCTTTAACTACTTACTGGCAACATTAATACTTACTTGCTCTATTACTATTTAATACGTGTCATGAAAATGTGGTTATGGTTACCTTTATGACTGCTAGCGTAGCAGTTGAATTCTGGCCCAGTGTTTCGACCACCATTAGTGGTGGTAACAAATTCTTCTTATCAATCTGAGTCAACACTTCAGTAAGATAGGTCTTGTAGCAATCCTCTGTCTTAGCAAAATACCAGAGTGCCTGCACCCACAGGTTTGGTTCCTCAGTCCTAAATGAGGGAAACCAGTGTGTTATAATTTACCATGCATAGTACCAGTAGTTAATAATCAGATGATTCCAATTAGTGAATGTAGTAAAAAATTGGGGAAAAAAGTGGAGTAAAACCTTGTATTTTATACGCACCCAAACTTTTTGCATGTATCTACAATGTTCGTGTATTCCTTGTGTTCCATGTGGTGACTGAGAATTTGCTGGTACCTAAAGATAATAAAATTACATCATCTTCATCTTCATATTTTGGCAGTTAATGCTCCTTGACTTGTTAAAATCAACCATTATGATACGCTATAACCTTCTATTTGATTTAACTTCTACCCCACAACTTACTTTTAAGTCTACTTCATGATATTGCTTATAAAAATATTTCTTTAGTATACACCTGCAACTTCATATTATACAATAGCATACCGCCTTACAGTTTAGACTTTTCATACAGGTAGAGAACTCCAAGTCTGAAATTGTGCATCTGACACAGTACGAGTGCTTGGTCTATGTCATAACCAGCCTGCAAACATGACAATGAATATAAATAACTGATGCAAATGATGTCCAACTTGAAGATGATATCTGCTAAATAAATTGAAATGATATTAAAATGCAATTATTATAATAAGTAGACATCATAGCCTTATACGTTATGAGTGCACTGAAGACAACGTGATAAAAATTAAGTACTCCATGGAAACATCATGCACAAAAAGAGATATGAGTGAAATCCCTACAGATTTCTGTCATTACTTTTAAACGAGATCTCAAAATCTGCACGGTTGTACATCATTAAATAGCATTACTGCAGTTATAGTGCTTAAAGCTAACGACTCGACAATTTCTTGACAGTCGTTTCCGGTGCGATTAAAAGGACACAATCTGGAATTTAGGTATTCTCATGCATTCTCACTTAGGCCCAATACCCCACTAATGATTGACATGGCTTGCATGCACTGTTACAGGGTGCTCACAACTTATTGTTATATTTAGTAATGCATTGCCGGGCGCACACAGTTTTTGCAGGTATGGTCTGCTGGAATAGTCATGTAATTGCAGCACCTGTAAAGGCCAGGCTAAAAGTGCCTGAAAGCATCTAAATGCCTGACCTGACCTAACCTCACCTGACCTGACCTGACCTAAACGCAGCCTAAAGTCCCTGTAAAACATACCGCTGGGTTCTGAAGCATTCCAAGGATTTTCTCTTCCTTTACTTTGCGCTGCGACGCGGAGGCCTCATGCACGACATCATGCAGATAGAGTTCAATTAGGGTGTTGTACACCAAGCTAGAACTACCAGGCTGCACCTGAGACAGAATAATAGCAAGAAGATTCCTCAAATAAGAAGTTTGCATCGACGTGTAAAATAATGCGGGGAAAACAGCGACTCCATCTTCTGCCTGTGTGTAACTCAGTTATGGAAATATTTACTTTAAGTTATTTTTCAACAATTTTTTTAAAAATTATCAAAAATATAGAACAAATTTATCTTTTGAGAATGTACTTTCCCTCTATTTCTAGATTAATTAATAAATGTTTGTGTTACGCTTATATTCTTTGCTAGGTGAATTGACAGACATTTGAAGTAAATGTTTGCACTGTGAGTACGTGACTTTCAAGATACCTTTATCATGTGTTCGAGAAACTCTCTAAGCTTTGCAGAATTGTTGACAAAAATGTGAATGAACTCGTCTGGCTTGGCTTGCAGAACACTGCGTGGTGCAGATCCTAATAAAAAGATGTAAAACATAACAACAACAAAACAACAACAACAACAACAACAATAATACTAATAACAAGAGAAACATGGCTGGTTTGTATCGCCAAAGATTGCTGACGAATATTAAAAGGTGCGATGTTCTTTTGCAAACGAACCAAAAAAAAGTGCTAGATAGTTTAGAAATGTGTGAAATTTTAGCTTCTAGTCACTTACCATCCAACGTGTTATCATCAACCAGGGGCACTGCAAACAAAAGTGATTACAATTTGAGCATCTTGTAATATTACGCTTGTTCTCGTCACTTGTCCAGCATTAGACAAAGAAGTAGTTTATGATTCACGATGATTGTAAACACACTGAATGCGAGCATGGCAAGCGAGAAAAGGAGTTATGATAACTTCAATCGCTGTTGATACTAACAGAAGTACATAGGGTTCTCTCCAGGAATTTCAGAAGGCATGTCAGGGAATTCAACCATGGTTGCTAATTGGAGTTAATTAAGCGTGTCGTAAGCGGCCCCAATACGCAGGTAAACTCGATCAATTCGGCGACGTATTCATTAAGCTGTCAAAACACAGCATGACTGTGTTGGGATTGTCAAAAGCAAACACCGCTGTAAATTAAGGCATATCGATTAGGCAATTAAAGCATATCAGACGATTTATCGGATGTTCCAAATTAGCTTCAGTTTTCGAACCCGAAATGCGTTATACTTAAAGACCTGGGGACAACAATGTTACATTACCAATGTTATTCTGTTTCTGATACCAATACCCATTGGTGCAACAAAACTTGATGGTTTGACTCTCCACCGACCACCATCGCTTCTCTGGCAACAATACTTACTGTTGACTGGCCGGTAGTCCGTACAAAGCGTCTTTAACAGTTCAGTTGTCTGGTCTGGCGCTTCATTCACCAACATCTTCCCGTGAGCCTTCATAATCGCCTCCGCCTGTAAAACAAAGGAGTGTAATTAACAACGCATCTTGTGTGCAGATGTTAGGATAGCATACATCAAGTAGCAGATAGAAATGTAGCAATGGCAGCTCATCAAACCTCCCTACTTCAGACGTTTTTCCTTAAAGAGAGTCAGTACAGTAATAATAACTATAGTATACTATAACGTTAGAAATGAGAGCAGATTATAGACTATGATACAATTTCCAGCTAGCATTGTATTTTGTTAACAAAATTTCAAATCTAACACACTGCGCCTTACGGTGAATGCCATATTTTACCTCATAGA
>NW_014579363.1:0-14426 GCF_000485595.1 Priapulus caudatus
TAGCAGTAGTAGTAGCAATGAGGTGTAATAGGGGTAATAGGGAGGGGAGGGATTAGAGAGAGAAAGAGAGAGAGAGAGAGAGAGAGAGAGAGAGAGGAACGAAAAAGAGCGCGAAGAGAGCGTGTGCGTGTGCGTGCGCGCGTGTGTACGTGCGTGGGTGTGTGAAAGAGAAAGAGCCAGAGAGAGAGAGAGAGAGAGGCAAGACACGTGATGGAGCTTACGATACATAATAAACCATCACTATAGACACGTTTCTTCTGGCTTTTTGTTTGTTTGTTCGCTATGTTCCTACGTGTTCGAGGAAAAAGTACGAGTTTTTAAATTTGGCGTCTTTCAATTATTATCTCCCGCACACGCATTCAAGACGGTTTTATATCAAACGCAAGCACTTAGCACGGTAATCTAATGATTCTAATCTATATTTGAGTTCGTATGTATGTATGTACCCTATGGGCGGCCAAACCGCCCAAGCGATCTGGATGCAATTTTCACAGGGCCATTCTTATACCTGGGGAGTGTTCCTAGACGATAAAAACCTGTCAAACCGTCAAACTCGCCGAAAAATCCGTGAAAACCCCGTCAATTCCTGAAACTTCACACAATGTCAGCACTCACTGTACAGTGCTGCCACACACAGAAAAATCAATGACTATTTCTTTCTCTCACTTTATCAGCTGCTGGTATTGTGAAACCGAAACCAATACTAAAACAGAACACAGCCAGGACCAGTTCAGAGGTTACGACTGCATTTTTTTAGCAAGAGGCTTTGAAATGAGAAGTGCAACCCATTTGTATATGCTGTTACGTGCCGTACGTGCCATACGTATATGCCGTACGTGGGGAGCTCAACAGTTCGAGACGCCAGGAATCTTTACATATTTCCACCTGAGAATAACACGAAAAACATTGTTTATCAAGAGGTTTTCAAATGAAAAGTGCAACCCATTCATACATGCTGTTATAATAACCTTTTGTCATTTACACCATATTACTATTATGTTCCAAGGGTTCTAAGTTCGGTTGTGCTGTCATATAAATGTCATACCTAACAGTTTTTTCCCCATGCTAAATTGTAAATATTGATATTGTGTGCAATGTTATTGTCGATGTTTACCCAATGTTCCTATTGTGTCCGATTATTAGTAGTATGAATTAGTAGCACGATTTTACCCAGCGCAGCGGGTACCCGCAGCTAGTCATAGATATAAGCAACAGAGCAGCAACATCGCACCGCGGGCATGTCCTTCTCATTAAATCAACTCGATATGTTGAGTTCTTGTACTTATATTCCCTATCATATACTTCATCAAAATTCAATGCAGTAACTTGCATCGCGTGCCATCGAACCCTATATTGTTAGAACAATTTTTTATAGCTCGGCGAACGAAAAATCTATGTCACCGTGAAGGGAAAACGTATCTCACATGCAGTAAAAAGTGAGATATGGGTGAAAGAATTAGCTATATGCATGCAGATCATGTGTGGTCAGGAGTAACGAAGAAGGAATCAATCGGGAATGGGTCGAAGATAGTAGTTCATCTTCGAACGAATAACCCATCTAAACATTTTTTAATTAAATAAATGGGAAAAAAAGATCTCGATCATGCATGCAGACAATAATTCCTAAATTTTACAATTTCACCTTGCTTGGAATTAATTGGTATTAATCGGAATGTGAAGCTGATCGAATGATCTCCTACTTTTGCTACTCGTGAGAAGGAATCTGCATGTGTCTCTTGTGCGAATGCTCCTTCTATGTGCAGACAGCAGGGATGCATGACCATGTCCTACTGTTCGTACGTGGTGTCTGCTTTGTCTTATGTGAATGCTCCTTCTATGTGCAGACAGCAGGGTGTTATATGAAGGCGGCAGGGATGCATGACCGTGTCCTACTGTTTGTACGTGGTGTCTGCTTTGTCTTATGTGAATGCTCCTTCTATGTGCAGACAGCAGGGTGTTATATGAAGGCGGCAGGGATGCATGACCATGTCCTACTGTTCGTACGTGGTTTCTGCTGTCTTATATGAATGCTCCTTCTATGTGCAGACAGCAGGGATGCATGACCATGTCCTACTTTCTCTACGTGTGAGAAGGAGTGTGCTCGTGTCTCTTATGGACATCTCATATCGTGTCTTATATGCTGCGTCTTATCTGCAGACAGCGGGGTGTTACGTGAGGGCAGCCGGGCTGCGAATTTGCGATTCCCAAACCGTATAGCGTTGGAAGAAAAATTGAGCAACGTGATTGGCTAGAAATATTATAGGACACGCATTATTAGCCAACAAGCTAATATATTAAATTATAAGCTAATATTATAAAGAAATATATTTAATTCAGAACATAAACAAATGTTACAGAACAAATAAATGCAGAAACAAATAAAATACAAAGAAATACATAACGCAGAGGAAAATAAAAACACCGTATGGGTTTCGAACGCGGTACCTTACGATCACGAACCGAACGCTATGGCGTTGACCCACTGAGGTAGATACTAAATTCGTAGATATAAAAATCAGTTAACCCTAACCCTAACCTTAACCCTAACCCTAACCCTAACCCTAACCCTAACCCTAATTCTAAAATAAAACAAAATTAGCCAAAAATAATAAGAAATAAAATAAATAAGCCCCTGTGCAAAATGCGCGATGGTGTGCGTGCGATAGTGGGCGTGTCCTAAACATTTTTACCCAATCACGTTGCTCAATTTTTCTTCCATAGCTATACGGTTTGGGAATCGCAAATTTGCAGCCGGGCTGCGTAACCATGCCCTACGTTGTGTCGTATACGTGTGTGCGTGCGTGCGTGCGTGCGTGCGTGTTTATATATTATACAGACATAAAACATTCCTTCTCGGCGAGTGATATGAAAATTACAAATAATGATACGTACTATGTGTTTTATTAGATTGGTGTTCAAACATATAATTCATCACGAATGGTATTAAATTCACAGGGTTGTATCATGGTCACACGTTAGGTGGGGTAATACTCATTAAAGGCCTCCTTTAGCGATATCTATAAACGGTCTAATTTTTACAATTATTTTATGCTAGTATCAAAACGTAAATAACGAAAGCATTCGTAAGTTTTTTAGGTGCATAGCAAGACGTCTTATACATACGTTCATTTCTAACCCTAAAAAACAACACTTCAAACTAGTGTTATAAAATTCCGATAGATGGTGGGCCGCTATCAAAGGCATCGTTGCATCGGTCAGCCAAACAATGCAGCAATGGGAGCTGTCAGTGTGACGACGGATTGCAAAAAGCAGGAGCGAATAATTACCATATTATTACTATACATAACGTGCGTTCTATGGTGTCAGGTAATAAGGTACATTAAACCACTTGCGAGGCACATCTAGTTCGTTAAAAAATAGCTCAATGGTTGATACAACCAGAGCAGCTCGTGCAAGATTACAATTTACAGCAATACGATAGCAAATATCTGTAAACTAATTTCAGTACAAGGTAGGCCAGTGATTAGTGGACTGAATAAGCTCAATAACGTACACACTTGCGTCTATATTGGTGCCAAAATTTGATGAGAAAATTCAGTCTGGGAAATCCGCAGCCTCACTCCTGGGTAATTATTTGAGTGCTAGTGACTGTATTCCAACTATTCATAATGTACACTACAGAATCTCATATATAAGTCATCTCATTATCTCCTAAGTAAGCGTTGTTCAAGTAAGAGCTATGTGTGGAGTTTCACTGTAAAATGGGAGCTTTCCACAGCCACAGATACTCGCCAACGCAGTTGAGAAACAAATCAATGTTTAACCCTCCTCTTGATGGTCAAAAGGTTATCCGACACTTACTCTTCGTATGTAAGCAGAAAGTACATTTCATGGTCCTTTCAATAAAGCCATAAAAATGCTTGGTCACCACTGAAACAAAAAAGTTTTTCAATCGCTCCGTTAGACTATGACCTCAGAAAATGTCTAAAATCTGCCCTGTGACCTCCAATTTCGGCACAGTGATGGCTTTTCCCACCATGATGCTATACACCGACTATCACGAGCCTAGGTCGAGCCGTTTAGATTTCTGCCGCAATTCTGCATTTCCTCCCTACCATAAGTTAAGGAGGGAATGTTCCCCCTTCTTTTACACCTCTTGACCTTTGCACTCGTTTCGATTACCCCCCCATGTCCCGACTTCGAATTCCGTACGTCGAGCCGTTTAGATTTGTGCCCAACTGTTGACGGACGGACGCACGCTCATGCGATTCTACAAGCTGCATCTGACTATGTCAGATGAGCTAAAAATCAAATCTTCCGCCAAACCGGCCACCTGGCGGGAAAACGGCCTGTGACGTGAGAGCAGGTTCTTCCCGCGTTGCGTCGCACACAAAGCCTGCATCAGTGCATGAGCACAAAGCTATCCTCGACTGTAACTTATTATTTATTGTTTGCAAAATATAAGTTGTCTCTTGTGCTCACTTGAAAGTATTATGGTTTACCGGTGTGTTGTGTACGGATGTTCTAACAAGTCAGGCCAACTTGTTTCGCTACACGATTTCCCTAACGACTATGCTAGACGTCCTCGGTGGGTACAGTTCGTACAGACGTGGTGGCATAAACATCCAACTGATATTAACGAGCAGTTGTCGCCAACTACATGTATCCCCCGTGATCTAGTATGAATGGAATATCTCTGTAAGGACGTAGAAGGCAGGTAAAGTTAAATAAGTCACAAAGACAAAGGTTTGTTATGCTAGGGGCACACGAGCGTATTTTATCGCCCGATCGCGGCGATTAAAATCGCCAGCGAATTTAATCGCCCGATCACGAAGGGGCACACGTAGCGAATTTAATCGCCCGATCACGAAGGGGCACACGTAGCGAATTTAATTGCCCGATCACGAAGGGGCACACGTAGCGAATTTAATCGCCCAATTTTAACATCACATGATATCAACAACACGTCCGATTGGTTTAGAAAAATCGATCGGTCGACAAAATACGCCGGACACGGGCACACGAGCGAATTTGCCAGCGTAGTTTATCGCCCGAAAATATCTAACATTTTGGATGCGGGCTATTCGTGCGGGCGATTAAAATCGGCGTCGACGTGAACGGGCACACGGGCGAATTTTTCGAGCGATTTTCAAATTCGCGGCGATCGGGCGATAAAAATCGCTCGTGTGCCCCTACCTTTAGACAACTGGTATGCCTCAGATGTGCAAGTATGTGGAATCTGGTTACCCTAGGAGGCCGAAGAGGAAATGTAAGTCGACTGTCAAGGTCAAACTAAGGTCAAGGGCAGTGGTGGTTTTGGTATGCGACAGACCTTCTCCCCAAGATGTGTAAGCATACCAAGTTTGGTCGCGCTAGGTCAATTAGAGAGCGAGGCTAGAGCTGGGCTAGGTTAGGGTTGGTGGCCGAGTTAGAGAGCGGAAGGGAAATATGATCAAGGTCAAGGTAAAGGTGAAATGAAGGTCGCAGGACCTTGGTCTTGGTATCTGTGGCACACCTTTTCCGTCAAGATGCCACAGGTGCGTTATGGTAGAAGAAAAAAAGGGCAAAGACGCCAATGTGTTTTTTGGGTGTGGGCGGAGTGCATCGGTTGCATGGTAACGTACATTCTTTGTGGAAAATTGTAGAACTGTAACTTGTGTCTGTTTTTAGCCGATGTCGATGGGAGATTTGCGCACACAGGCCGATATAACATGTCCCATATATATATATATATAGGTATATATTAATATGATATATATATATATTATATATGTATACATTGCGTGCCTGGTGTGCCAAATTTCATGACAATTGGTAAAAACTGTCAGTACTCACGTTCTAGAATATGTTCGACAGTAAAACTGGTTGGTGTACCATGGCAATGAATGACTCGCGCCCACACTAAAAACCTTGGCGCGTCTTCAGCTTCAGCGATAACAGCCTTCATGCGAAATTTGAAGATGATCCGAGAGAACTGCAGCCGGTAGACGCGGCTCACAGAGAAATCTCTGCGGCGGCGGGCGGCGTGACAGGCAGTTCCATAGTATCCCCAAAGATGTTAAAACCAATAAGATGGCCAGGCTCCTATTTGCGTCATAGTGCGCGTTGCGCACCAGCGCCCCTAGCGACGTGGAAGGTACTTGCAGGCATCTTGCAGGCAGCCATGGAGAAATCCAATTGGAAGTCGAAAAGTACAGGACACCACTGTGCAGCGGTAAACTGCAATAATAACCGAAAACTTAGGCGGGACCTAAGTTCTTTAGGTTTTCGACCGGGGTGTGGTTTTCAAGACTCAGAAAGGTAAAAGCAAAATTATAGGCACGATACTTATTCAGTTATTGTCGTATTTTGGATGTTGTCCCTAGCTAAAGTTAAGGAATGATCGAGAGGGAAAAGGCACACGCCATTCATCTTTCATGGTCATGCGGTCGTAAACATTTTGTTCCGCAATGATTATAAACCTATGATCGATTATAAAACCCACAACCGACTCCCATCACTAATCATAATGCCCCGTAGGCCTACATGTTGGCCAATCTCCATATCTCAGAACATTTATGGTTATGAATAGATCTAGATCTAACTATGGTAGGCCTATTGTATTACCGGTGTAAACAATTATCGGGGCATTTTGTAATTCGTTAATTAAAACTCATGCATTATGTATATGCACCAAAACAAATGTTTTTTTATTATTATCGTAGATTTATGCCCTATTAAATTCATATATGCTTTTGACAACTTCATGAATGATATTGTTATGGCTGATGGTTGTCGTCTATGAGATTTTTATCTGTTTGTTGTAGATTGTACACAAGTCATATATTTTGAACATACCGTTGTACTGCTACTGGTATCCTTTGATTACTGGTGCTACTTCTTCATTGTTAGACTGTGCGTGTGGGGTGCAGACTCCAGGCGGAAGACGGCTCCGCCAGAAAGATGCATTCGTATGCTGAATTCGAATTGCGTGTTCTGCGTGCAGCTACATTTCGAGGGCAGATAAGATCAAAGTTTATTGTATCCCCAGACAACTATTTGTGATATTTCCGATTATGATACTAGTTTTGATAGTTCTCGGTTTTATCATGTCATCGGTTATCGACCGCCTTGCCTGGCCCAAATATTCCAGATATTGTTTTCATGCTCTAAACACAACCCCATCAATCTAATCAGTGATGTTTGAAGATATTTCCCAGGATCACAAGTTTTATGAATGTGTCGAGCCGCACAAATGGTGTGGATGCGATTCCTACAATTCTTTGAGTGCCAACCTCCGCCCACAAAGATCACCGCTAAGAGGAAACGTCCAGCGGCAGAGATGACATTCACCGAGCAGAAGGACCCAGGAGATTTGGTGAATCATTAGGAATTTGAGTACCATATGTACTTTTGTATCATTTTAAGTGTTATTGTTTGTTTTCTGGGCAGTTTTCTTATTGTGCTTTGAAGTTTAATTCCATCATGTAGTAAGTAACTACAGTGAATGTGACAGGTTTATTCCATCAGTGAGTTAGTACTGAATCAGGTGAATGAAGGTTTTTATCCATCATTAGTTATTACTACAAGGTGAATTGAATAATAGCAAGTATGAAGACTATATTAGAAAACTATGATAAACATAGAATTAATGTTAGGTTGGCTAAATTTATGTTTTAAAGAATTTTAAAACTAAAATAAGACTTAAGAGCAGGCAGAATCTGTCAGTATGACCAGTAGAATATGCTGAGTGAGAGTTATTAGGCAAATAACAGATATTCATGTAAATTTGTTTGTTTCGTCAGACAAAAGATGTGTTCTCACCTTCTCATGAATTCTGCCCAATATACGGAGTCGCCAATTACCAGCAGAAGATGAAAACTGGAGCGGCGAAATAAAGCACTCCTGACGCAGGTTATGATATTAAATTTTTCATTCCTTGTTCAATGTGATTTAGTATCACAACATGAACATTTATAATGGATAAGTGTCTACTGTTATGTACACTAATTTATGGTTTGTTGTCTGCTATCTTGAATTTCAAAGATGATCATTTTGATTAGTGGTCAAAATTAAAGGTCTCTTAAATTTTTTGCATGGTTTGGTCATACAGTATATTATATTTGGTCATTTATCATGATTAAGACTAGTTATGACTTTGAACTATTTTTTTTTTTTTGTTGATATCCGCATGGTGTAGATAATTGAACTGAAGCCGTATGATAATAATTACTGCCTGTGTTCTAATTGTTAATAATTGTTCTGCATAATTGTAATTGCTTTAATAATTTTCACTTGTCGCAGATACATCCGGCTGAACTGAATAAGTGCAGAGCACAGGACATTGAACGCACAAGGCTGGCACCTCTAACAAAAAATAAGCTGCAAGCAGCTTGAAAGCCTTCTGAAAAGAATACCTAGTGTATTTAGGGAGATAGTATTTTATATAGGCTATCTGCATTTTGGACACTGCATTTAGATAAATAAGAATGCTTCTACAGAAATATGTAGGTTACATTTTAATATAGTTTCAACCATAAAACTAGACAGCTAGCCACCACACACTGGGTCTTGATTTTTAAAATCAAACTAAGCTAACAGTATGGACGGCGTTCGCAAAGTGGTGAGATAAACAATGTGTATTAAATCTGAACCATAAAAATGTGAGCCCTACCAATCTTAAATATTTGGTCTTATTTTTCCCATTTCGGATATACAACTCCAGCTTTTGTTAGTCCAGATCCGTGCAATCAAACGGGACTGTGAGGGGACGACGTTGGACCACCGCATGATAAAAGCATTGACGTCACTGTGTCAGCTCAAGCCAAAAACGTATCGAATACTTAGAAAACGTTTGCATTGCCCTTCTGTCCAAAACTCTAATGCAAGTGTGAAAACCCTTGACGTTTATCCAGGATTTCAACACTAACATATCTAGAAAGCACTTCGTCTATAAAGTGGCAGAATCTTCCACCTGTGGCAAAGCTTGTGTGGTATAGCACTGGATAAATTGTATCAAGACATGCTCGTGTCATATGATCGCAAGAGAGATTCGTTGAAGGTTTGGTCGAAAAAAGCTGCTAACCTGCAATCGCGTTCAGTCGTTCGAGGGCATCATCTACAGATGGAAGCAGCGCATCGTTGCGCTTTTCTTCTCATCAGCTGGTCAGGATGTCGGGTGACAGAGATTGGAGGAAAAATGTCGAGCTGTTTATTGAGGCTTTAGAGCTTCTGGCAACATGCGGCTTTAGCCGTCTAACAGCTGTGATCAGTGAGCCAAAGGCAGTAACACATCAACCTCTTTCAGTACGAAACTGCATGTAACTGCGACAAACCATTCTTTTTGCATGATAGGGACGCAGATTTGTCATCTATGATCCCCACACTTGATCAAAAACTTCAGGAACAATCTAAAAAAGCACGGATTCACGGTTGATGGAATACAAGTATCGAGTGTGCAACACATACGTGACTTTTACTATACAAGATGCTAGTAAGCGACCAGATTAGCTCCCGAAGCTGAACTGAGAAACATTTAACCTGCCACCATTCAGTTCCCTTAGAGTGAAGCTTGCGTGCCAGGTTGTGACGCATTCTGTGCACTGGTATGAAGGTATATGTCAGCAGTGGGGGCATCATCACATCAAAGAGGCGATACTACTCAGCTGAATTTTTGAGTGCTTCGATGCAGCTATTCAACTGCATTCAAGCAGCAGCCACAACAATCAGTTCTCTGGTTAGAAAACATGGCCTTATACTGGCAACATCTGGGCACACACGAGTTCTCTCAAGAGTTGAAATGGCTGACAGGGTATAATAAGAGCAAGTAACATGGCCTCTTTGCATGTGGTCTACTATTAATAACACGGTTTGAAGCTGTTAAAATGTGTCTGGGTAATAAATCGAATTTGTATATTCAGGCCTCATAGATGCCGCTGTGTATTGTTGGCTGGCAAGATATCAATCAACACATTGCTGAACTTTGGGAACTTTCTCGCAGCAAGAACACGACATGAAATACTTTGTTTACCAGACGCTGAACGCGAGGATGTTGTTGAGAATCCTCTTCTCGATGTAAGAGCAAAGGGAGGGGACGGACAACCCTGATACCAGCCAGTTCCGAGCTGCTATGAGACAGGTAACGATCTGTTTTTTTGTTTATGTTTTTGGTACTAACGCGTTAAAACATCTCGATCTACGAGACACGATCTTTACTACTGTAAAACGGGAAATATCAGCAGCATGAATAATTGGTGATTTTCACATTTTGGGGCTATTGGCGGCAGTACAAGTTGGTGAAGTTTTGGTCTTTAACAATAAGGGAATCCAGCATTATATTTTGGGTAAAAAGAAATATTGTTTATTTGAACATGCTCACCAATTATTCTTCCACATATCCTACTCGCGCCAATATTGTCGTTTAACGATAGTGCTAACGAAATCAAGGCTAAATTTCATATAATTGCATAAATGCATTTTCTTTGTTAAATAAATAAATTCTACCCTCTCCCTACAAAACTGTAATGACTTTGTATGAATTGTGTCCAATAAATCTCTCAGATTATGGTCGACGCTGTGATGCGGCCGGGCAAATACTCGAACTGCGAGGAGGACGTCGATGAATTTCTCATCTCACTTAAGAACTCCACATCTGCTAAGGTATAATAATAAGTATATGGACTATAATAAACTAATCGTAATAATGTGATAAATTCTGCTGCTTGGATATTGGTAGTACTGTGGTAATAACAAGTTTATTGAAATCTGTAAAAAATGTTAACGTAAAAATAATGGAAAGACACCAAAACACAGCTTTTAAACAAAACAGCTTATATTTTCAGTAGAATTTCAATTTGGCTTGTTCATCATGTCTCAATATTTTTTCTTGATAGCTGACACTGCTTCCCAGCCTTCCTTCTGAGTGTGACCCAAACAGCTGTAGCACCTCCTGTATGTCCGCTAACGTACAGTCTGTCGTCGATACCAGCATATCAGAATCGGAGAAAGAGTCTCTATCTCTCCAAGAAAAGAATGTCATTGCGTATATCGGCGCTACATTGTACGGAAGATCAACGCGAAAGTCTGCAAGCCTTGCTGTGAGAAAGCCTCTCTGTTATCTCAGAAACCAATCCGGACCACACATTCATGTCTGCCAAAAAACTTTGCTGAGGCTAAAGTGGGTTTACAAGTTCAGCACCGTCTGTCTGCCTCACTGCAGAGATGGAATTAATATTGCAGCTACATTGACAGTGTCATAAGTCAACCAAGAGTAAAAGCTTCTCTTATCTCGCTTCTGATGGGAATGTGTTGACAACAATCTGTATGTGAAAAGTGCAGTTTGCACTTCCTCATCGTCGTTTTGATGGTGAACATTCGCCTACACCACACAGTTCGCCAATTCAACGTCACACTGCGTGACAAGAAAAGCAAGAAAGACAGAAAGACACTTAAATTTGGCAATTTGTGAAATATAGTTATTATTGTGTGTTGAATATCACATTTGTTTTGTTTGTAAAATCTTTTAATGTATTAACTACCATATAATGTGATTACATGTATGTATGTATTAATATGATTCTATTTTGCATGTCCAAATCTGTCACAGCGCACTGTTTGCTATAGCAACAGACGCGTCGTGATTAATGTTAAAAACAGGTTTCGTTCCGGCCAACAGACATCATCATTATATACACATCCTATCATGTATGTAAGATGGATCTTGCGTCGTGCTTGTAGACATTTTCAATAAAACTCGTTAACACACCGCTCGTGTATTTAATATCTAATAAATTGGGCAAACAAGCCCTACAATAAATGCGTAATGATGGATTAAAATGTGCACTGTAACTAAACACGTGATTGTTTATTATTGTTGTTGTTGCATGCATGTCTTCCTTTTTGTGGTTTGTTATACAGACCATATACAAAGCTTAATAAATAATGCAATAAAGTATAAGTAGATGTAAATTTATTTTAATTAAATATGAATCTAATAGGACTTTAAAGCCCCAAAATGGGAGTTTATCACGATTCCGTCAGTTTCAACCGACTCCGAGTTCGGCGAGTTGCTTCTGTGTTTTAGAAGCGTGTGACATTTTATTCATGGTTCATCATTGAACCATGAATAAATGTAGTTTTTCCTTTCAACATGCCCGGTCATGGTATTAATATTTAGGTAAAAAACCTAGCCGAGTACTACTTTAGGTCTTCTCCACCCCTTCACATCTATGCACAAAAGCACGCATCCACGTTTTTTTTAAATATCGGTACTGGCTCTAGTCAAACGGCTATTGACACGTGCGTTTGTTTAGCGTTTCTAACTTCCACGCCGCTGTGCGGCTGTCGGCGCTGCTGTCACGGTAAACGTCATTGCTGGCCATCTATGGTTTTAACATCTTTGTACCCCCCCGAACTCGTTCGGGGAATACAATTATTGACGAGGCATGGATATATATACATATATGCATTGTAGACTTTACTACGCCGATTAAACCACATTAATACTTAGACAATAAAATCGGTTCCAACCCATGCTGCTTTATTCTATACTCACAAGCTCATGCCAATCTGGCTCACAGTGTATACGCAATACAGTTCTGTTCTACTTTTGTTTTATGTTCGTTGACAGGTTAGTTCCACGTTTCAGGCTGACCTCAGGGTTAAACACTACATGCAGTATATTAAATTATCTATATTCATACTGTATAGACTGAGTTTCTTACGATACAAGAACTAAATGCACATTACAAGTGAAATAATATTATTTAAACATTGTTACTCATTATCAAGTGCATAAATTCTACGTAAGTCCTGTCATAATTTCCAACTACGCTAAAACATTTACTATTGACTATTGTCAGCTTTGCTTTTCTTTAGTCAGGCCTACTGAGCTACTCTCTTTAGAAAATTAAAGTCAATATATAAGTCCGTAATGTGATGGAAAGAAAACTTGCCTAGGCAATTTAGCTGGTACCGAAAACAAAACATTTCATTATGTACTGTTAAGGCGTTACGGCGCGGTAACACTGTAATGCATTGGGCAACATAACTCTATCCAAATAAATTCAAACTCATATCCATTACATACGAGAGATGTCTCTATGCTCTCGCCGAAAATCTTTTTTTTAATTCATCGCTAATTCATGTGACGGCAAATTGCGTGAATTTATATAAAAACATGCTATTTTTGCTAGTTTCCAGTAAACAGCAGAGTTGGGACCTAAACTTTTAACCATAAGTTGTTCATAATATGAACTAAAAAGGATCCTTGGAATCTTTTTTAAATGCTTTAATTTAGGAAATGAGTTAAAAAGATGTAGAATTTGTAGTGAATTTCTAAACGTAACAATTGTCGTAACAAGAGAGCCATCTCATAAAATATGATTGAAAAAAATTGTTAGCATTTTGGAATTTGGAATTTTGGAATTGGAGTTACGAATTTCGAGAAATAGCGGCTTGAAAAATCAACCTACTTTAGTATTTTAACAACCAAGATAACAGCACTTTAAAATATTCGCATGATTGAACGCCTATGTTAAGAATTGACTAATGCGGGATGTTGGGAACTGCTTAACAGTACCTTAAACAATCCAACATGTCATCAATCGGCTTGTATAACTTTTTTCGGATGTTTCCCGTTTTCACAAGCAATTCCTACTTCAGCTTCCAATCTGGAAAGAAGCTGTAACACTTGAGTTGCATCGTTGGTATTCCACACTACTCCGGTTCCAGGTATGCAGTGTGCTGCTTGTTCACACAGACCAACTGATCTTAGATCCGAGTCTGCAGTTCAAGATGAACTTTCAGTTTTAGGTGCCCTCACACCATCCCAAGGCTCGACACTAGCGGTGCCCCGGTGGCCCGGGGCCACGCCAAAGCTTCATGTCGGGCCACCAGATTTCAAAAGTTAAAATTTGCTGGCCCGATCGGGCCACTAAGAGATTCTCAAAGTGTGTATGTGATAAAAAAATTGTTTCTTACGTGCTAATCTCATTCAAAAGAGAGCGAGCAATCGCGGAGCGAGGGACCGTACGCACGTTCAGCATTTTACCGGCGGGTAGCGGTTATTGCGATCGTCTACTGCGCCTGCAACAAGCCACATTATTGTGTTAGACCGCGTGTTTAGATATAATGAGTGAAAGTAGAAATGGTATGCAAGATTCTGGTACAATTTGATGTCGTGAATGGATAATTCCAATGTATGCCTCATCATCAATGTCAGTGTGTGCCATTGTGTGGGTTTGTTTAAAGACTAGTGCAAGTGCGATCAGACGCCCAATTTCAAATAAGTATACAACACGAGATGTGAAATTAAGATTTATGTTTTTCTTTGTTTTTTGCGGGCCACCAGATTTCATTTCGGGCCACCAAAAATTAAAAATCAATGATTTTGGGCGGGCCACTGAAAACAAAGTTAGTGTGAGGCCTTGCCATAGGTATGCTGAAACCTATGAGTTGCGCGTGTAAAAATATTTTATACGACCAAA
>NW_014579363.1:14451-21297 GCF_000485595.1 Priapulus caudatus
TCTTATTGGTTTTAACATCTTTGGTATCCCCCCCGAACTCGTTCGGGGAATACAATTATTACGAGCATGATATATATACATATATGCATTGTAGACTTTACTACCGGATTAAACCACATTAATACTTAGACAATAAAATCGGTTCCAACCACCATGCTGCTTTATTCTATACTCACAAGCTCATGCCAATCTGCTCACAGTGTATACGCAATACAGTTCTGTTCTACTTTCTGTTTATGTTCGTTGACAGGTTAGTTTACGTTTCAGCTGACCTCAGGGTTAAACACTACATGCATATATTAATTATTATATTCATACTGTATAGACTGAGTTTCTTACGATACAAGAACTAAATGCACATTACACGTGAAATAATATTATTAAACATTGTTACTATTATCAAGTGCATAAATTCTACGTAAGTCCTGTCATAATTTCCACTACGCTAAAACATTTACTATTGACTATTGTCAGCTTTGCTTTTCTTTAGTCAGGCCTACTGAGGCTACTCTCTTTAGAAAATTAGTCAATATAAAGTCAGTAATGTAGAATGGGAAAAACTTGGCTAGGCCAATTTAGCTTGTACCGAAAACAAAAACATTTCATTATGTACTGTTAGGGTTACGGACCGGTAACACTGTAAATGGCATTGCAACATAACTACTCATCAAATTAAATCAAACTCATATCCATTACATACGAGAGATGTCTCTATACGCTCTCGACGAAAATCTTTTTTTTTAATTCATCGCTAATTCATTGACGGCAAAAATTGCGTGAATTTATATAAAAACATGCTATTTTTGCTATTTCTCAGTAAACAGCAGAGTTGGGACCTAAACTTTTAACCATAAGTTGTTCATAATATGAACTAAAAAAGGATCCTTGGAATCTTTTTTAAATGCTTTAATTTAGGAAATGAGTTAAAAAGATGTAGAATTTGTAGTGAATTTCTAAACGTAACAATTTCGTAAACAAAGAGCCATCTCATAAAATATGATTTAAAAAAAATATGTTAGCATTTTGGAATTTGGAAAATTTTGGAATTGGAGTTACGAATTTCGAGAAATAGCGCTTGAAAAATCACCTACTTTAGTATTTTTAACAACCAAGATAACAGCACTTTTCAAAATATTCCATGATTGAACGCCTATGTTAAGAATTGACTAATGCGGGGATTTGGAACTGCCTAACAGTATCCTTAAACAATCAAACATGTCATCATCAGCTTGTATAACTTTTTTCGGATGTTTCCCGTTTTCACAAGCAATTCCTACTTCAGCTTCCAATCTGGAAAGAAGCTGTAACACTTGAGTTGCATTCGTTGGTATTCCACACTACTCCGGTTCACAGGTATGCAGTGTGCTTGCTTGTTCACAGAGCCAAGCTGATCTTAGATCCGAGTCTGACAGTTCAAGATGAACTTTCAGCTTTTAGGTGCCCTCACACCATAGCCAAGGCTCGACACTAGCGGTGGCCCGGTGGCCCGGGGCCACCAAAACTTCATGTCGGGCCACCAAAATTTCCAAAAGTAAAATTTGTGGCCCGATCGGCCACTAAGAGATCATAAGTCGTTGTACGTGATAAAATTAATTGTTTCTTACGTGCTAACTTATCATCAAAAGAGGCGAGCAAATATCGCGGAGCGATGGCACACTACGCACTCAGCATTTTACCGGTGCGACGGTTTTACGATCGTCTACTGCGGCCTGCAACCCAAGCCACATTATTGTGTAGACGCCCAGGCGTGTTTAGATAAATAATGAGTGAAAGTAGAAAAAGGTATGCAAGATTCGGTGACAATTTGATGTCGTGGAATGGATAATTCAAATGTATCCTCAATGCATCAATTTGTCAGTGTGGCATGTTGGGGTTGTTTAAAGACCTAGTGCCAGCAGTCATCATACGCCCAATTTTCAAATAATATACAACACGAGATTGAAATTAAGATTTATGTTTTTCTTTGTTTTTTTTCGGGCCACCAGATTTCATTTTCGGGCCACCAAAAATTGAAAATCAATGATTTTGGTGCGGGCCACTGAAAAAAAAAGTTAGTGTCGAGCCTTGCCATAGCGTATGCTGAAACCTATGAGTTGCGTGTAAAAATATTTTTATACGCACCAAACGCAACCCAAATCAACAATTTTGTCGATTTTAACCTATTCAACCTATGGGTTGCGTGTGAGTTGTGTGTGGGTTGCGTGTGGGTTGTGAACTGAACTTATGATCCCCCAATATCTGCGATCACCTGCGTACGAGTTGCGTGCAGAACTTACGAGATTCATGGGTATTCGGGGGGCATCTTTATGAAGTTCTTGAATGCACCTTGGTCCTCGTTCCGGAGCTCCACCAGAAGCTGGTCGTAGAGACCAAAGTGAAGGCGCCTGCTAATCCATGGTCTAACCCACACTCTTCTTCTTCTTCTTCTTCTCCCCCTTCTGTTTATTCTATTCTGTATGTGTTGGAGTGCTAAATTGACCAGATTAAACTGATGTCCAATAACAGCAAGAGGTAGCTCCATGTTGTCACCTCGGAGGTCCACCAACAACTGACAACGATCTAGAAAAGGCAAACTATTTATACCATTTCTCAACACGCATGTAGTACGCAACTAACACACAACTAATAGGTTGGGGATACACTGGGAATACGCACAATAGGTTGGGGGTACGCTACACACGCAACAGGCACACAACACGATTGCAACATGATCGCAACACATTCGCAACATGTACGCTACAAAAACCTGGCCAGATACCTCAAATTTGGACCTGCGATCACCTGCGTTCATAACTTATGAGTTGCGTACCTGTTGCGATCATGTTGCAATCGTGTTCCGTGCGTAGCGTACCTGTTGCGTCCCTGTTGCGTATAAATTGATCGCAGGCATTCGCAGAGAATTATTGAACATGTTCCGCGTGTGTCTGCGATCACCTGCGTGCTTGTTGCGTACTTCAAACCTATAAAACCTATTAGTTGCGTGTCAGTTGCGTTTGCAACTTATGACCACTATTTTTTTTTCGCAACCAAATGCAACTGGTGATCGCTATGGTGTGAGGGCACCATTACATCAGTACAACATCGCCCTAGAGTTATTACGCATTGTCACATATGAATATAGGGTCTCTTCAGAGCTAAAGCTTCACTTCAAATACTACATTTAAATGATTTTTTCTTTCATCTTTTTCTTCATCGTATTCTCTCCCATGTGAGTTCTCATGTGTGTCTTTACGTGACTCGAATGTGAGAAGGCAGCATCACACATTTCACACTTATATGGTTTCTTTCCTGTGTGAGTTCTCATGTGTGTCTTCAGATTCCCCGATGTTGAGAAGGCAGCATCACACAGTTCACACTTATATGGTTTCTCTCTCGTGTGAGTTCTCATGTGTACCTTCACATCACCCAGGCGGGAGAAGGTAGCATCACAGAGATCGCACTTATATGGTTTCTCCCCCGTGTGAGTTCTCATGTGTATCTTCACAGAACCCGATTGAGAGAAGGCAGCATCACACAGTTCACACTTATATGGTTTCTCTCCAGTGTGACTTCTCATGTGTTCCTTCACATGATTCAAGCGGGGGAAGGTAGAATCACACAAATCACATTTGTATGGTTTCTCTCCCGTGTGAGTTCTCATGTGTATCTTCACACTACTACGACATGAGAAGGCGGCATCACACAAATCGCACTTATATGGTTTCTCTCCTGTGTGAGTTCTCATGTGTTTCTTCTTATGATGCAGAAAGGAGAAGGCAGCATCACACAGTTCGCACTTGTACGGTTTCTCTCCCGTGTGAGTTCTCAAGTGTAACTTCATGTAACCCAGGTGGGAGAACGTAGCATCACACACATCACACTTATGTGGTTTCTCTCCCGTGTGAGTTCTCATGTGTGTCTTCAGATTACCTGATATTGAGAAGGCAGCATCACACAGTTCACACTTATATGGTTTTTCTCCAGTGTGTGTTCTCATGTGCGTCTTCAGATGATATAAGCGGGAGAAGGCAGCATCACACAGTTCGCACTTATACGGTTTCTCTCCCGTGTGAGTTCTCATGTGTATCTTCAAAACACTCGATCGTGAGAAGGCAGCATCACACAGTTCGCACTTATACGGTTTCTCTCCCGTGTGAGTTCTCATGTGTATCTTCACACTACTCAGACATGAGAAGGCAGCATCACACAGCTCACACTTATACGGTTTTTCTCCTGTGTGACTTCTCATGTGTATCTTCACACTACTCAGACATGAGAAGGTAGCATCACACAAATCGCACTTATACGGTTTCTCCCCCGTGTGAGTTCTCATGTGTACCTTCACACTACTCAGACATGAGAAGGTAGCATCACAGAGATCACACTTATACGGTTTCTCCCCCGTGTGAGTTCTCATGTGTACCTTCACACTACTCAGACAGGAGAAGGCAGCATCACATAGATCGCACTTGTATGGTTTCTCTCCCGTGTGAGTTCTCATGTGTGTCTTCACACTACTCACACAGGAGAAGGCAGCATCACACAGTTCGCACTTATACGGTTTCTCTCCCGTGTGAGTTCTCATGTGTGTCTTCACACTACTCACACAGGAGAAGGCAGCTTCACACAGTTCACACTTATACGGTTTCTCTCCCGTGTGAGTTCTCATGTGTATCTTCATATGATGCAGATAGGAGAAGGCAGCATCACATAGTTCGCACTTATACAGTTTCTCTCCCGTGTGAGTTCTCATGTGTGTCTTTAGACTACCTGATTGTGCAAAGGTAGCATCACACAGATCGCACTTATACGGTTTCTCTCCCGTGTGCGTTCTCATGTGTTTCTTCAGGTCACCCGAGTGTGTGAAGGCAGCTTTACACAGATCACACTTATACGGTTTCTCTCCCGTGTGAGTTCTCATGTGTGTCTTCAGATTACTCGATTGTGAGAAGGCAGCATCACACAGCGCGCACTTATAAGGTTTCTCTCCCGTGTGACTTCTCATGTGTATCTTCACATTACTCTGACAGGAGAATGCAGCATCACACAGCTTGCACTCATATGGATTTTGCCCGGCATTAATTCTCACGTACTCCATCGTGGTTCAAGGAAAGCTGCCACGTACTGGTCACACACGTGTTTTGCTTTGTAGACTGCCTCGTCACACTTGTAGAATTCCTATATAGGCTCTCCTACAAATTAGTAAAGAGAATACAAATAAATGCATGTATTGATGTAGAACAAAAACGCGCCATGTTTATGTTTGCAATATAACTGTTTATTCTGAACATCGAATTAATATCACCTAAACATCACGCGTCATTTAACGACTGTAAGGTCAAGCACAAAATATATCACGAAACTAAATACACTGAATTAATATAAGAAACATCCGTTTACCCAATGAAGTCACTGAACGTCCATGTGGTGTTCTCGTATTAGACTGATGTTACAAACGTTAATGGTGTGATTATATACCTGCTGTTATGATGAAACCGGTCCGATATCCTGACACCTGGGTAACCGGTCTGATCTCCTGATACCAGGACACAAGGTGGACGCTTCCCCTAAATAATTACAAAAGCAACTGTGCACCTCGCCCACAAACATTGCTGTAAAACTATCTCATGGTCTCTCCTGGGCTTGGTGCTTAAATGGCATCCGTACTGTGTAGGGATGTCGACTGTTATTTCTACCAAAGCAGGACTAACCAGCCTCGTAAACAAACACTAACAACAAATCACTGTATATATAATGTTCTTATGCACACCAAGCAATCCCGCATCTCTGACTTCTTGAACTCTGAGCTCTCACAGCATCCTGCAACCCTTTTTAATGTATCTCATTTCATGTATATTAAACAATGACTGGTGACACCTACAAACCATATATTTTACAACTGCGTAAGTAATTAAGGTCCTGGAGTATGCATGTGTTTTTAAGCCATCTTATGTCTGATTTAGCGATGGCTATAATGATGGGGATATAGCGTAGTTCAGTCTTCACAGCTTGCTCGGCACCACCTTATTGGTTGTGTTATACAAGGACTAGCATAGGCACATTGCGCTGCTCAGGGGGAAACGCCCAGGGACAACTTGCATAGAGTCGCAATAGATGAACAAAATACGAATGGGGGTTAAAAATATTCGAACAACAACAGTTTGAAACATTGCATGATTTCATGTAGTCAAAGTCTTCTAAATATACATTGTGTAGAAAATGCGCCAAGTTACTATGAGTATGCTTCTCTGGCGGTGCCTCAACTGGTGACGTCATTAGCACACGCTATTCCAGAATGTGCTTTGAGCCATTCCAACACGCATTGCGTGCTACGACAACAGCAGCCATTTCGAAATATTCGTACCTTTGATTTTTTACTTGCTTTTAGATAGTATTTTTTACTTTTAGTCATTCCTTTTAAACCAGCTGATTCTCGCAACAAAATGCTTAAAAACACCTACTGTGAGCATACTTGCAGTATGAAAACATGACCAAATGTTCGCATTAAGCCAGAAATGTGAATCGAGGTGTAGTAGAGCATTTTGAAAACTTTTTGAGTTTTGGCGTATAGATTAATCAACATATCGATCATATCGAGAAAATCACCCTGTCGAACGACAGCAGAAAGATGAAAGTGTTAATGACACTGTAGCTCACCACAAAAAATGACACAAATGAGTGAGTGAGAAGAAGTCAGTTTTAATTGAGCAACCATTGACGTACATTATAGAAACGAAGAGTATATATCCATGGGAGAACTCCCATTATATGCTCTTGATAACTATGTGTAATTTTTTATGTAAAAATAAATTTTTGAGATGTGAAAGTCTGAGATGAGGGTGAATGATGGCGTTGCACCTAAATGAT
>NW_014579363.1:23431-35457 GCF_000485595.1 Priapulus caudatus
AGTACCACCACCAGATACACTGGCACTGGCAGTGGCATACGTTACATGTAACACACTGACAGTACAGAATGCGATAGAAATTATACGATTTAAGGAGCATAAACCTTCTTCAACCAAATTTAGCTTTTGAAATTTTCACTGTGACATTGTAGCCTCATACATCCAGGCATGTATAGATTCTACTAGCAAACCCGGCAGTCAAATTCTTTCTAACAGTAAACAAATTTATCCATGTTTAACCCGCCTCTTTAGGGTCAAAAGGTTATCCGACACTTGCTCTTTGCATGTCAGCAGAAAGCACATTTCATGGTCTTTTCAATAAAGCCATAAAAATGCTAGGTCACCCACCGCTGAAACAAAAAAGTTTTCCAATCGCTCCGTCAGACCATGTCCTCAGAAAATGTCTAAAATCTGCCCTGTGCCCATTGACCTTTGACCTGTGACCTCCAATTTCGGCACAGTGATGGCTTCTCCTACCATGATGCTATACACTGACTTTCACGAGCCTAGGTCGAGCCGTTTAGATTTGTGCCGCAATTCTGCATTTCCTCCCTATACCTTAAGTTAAGGAGGAAGTGTTCCCTTCTTTTACACTTCTTCACCTTTGACCCCTACCTTCAACATCTTGGCATATTCCCATTGGTATATTGCTTTTATTTACAGCACAAGTATCACAGACGCCCTTATTTTCCTAGTCCACAAATGGACATTACTATCATAGCTACATTTAGAAGGAAATTAAATGATTATTACGCTTCTTTTCATTGTTGCAAATAAATAATCTTGAAGACTATGAACTCTGGGAATGATTTATATGTTTTAGTTGAGAATTTTGTCTCGTTGTTGATAAAAACAGACCGATGAAAATATTGCTGTTTACGTAACGGTCTGTCCCCTAGACAAAATAACACCGCAACAAATTCTGCTGCACCCAATCCCCAAGTGAAACACGTTAAATATGTTGCCAACATTGTTCCTTCTCTGGTGTCTACAAACTTGTCAATGAACTGTCATGTGACCAGTTAAAATCCATTTGTAAGAGTCAAGTCATCGTATCTGTCCCATTTTCGTGTGTTACGTAATATAACCTTATGACCCCAGTGTGAATTGGCTGTTTTGACTAAACTATGTTAATGTATGCATACGTCATCAACATAGTGATACGGGCACTATCAACCTCGCAAGTTCATTTCACTGCCGGATGTTGTGGGAAGCGGATAGACACACGTGTTATTGGAATCTGTCCCAGTGTTACGTGAAATTGGTAAGTTACGTAAACAATAATTGTGATCCTAAAAATCTTGGATAGTCGTCAGTCTAGCGTGATGTTTGACTCTAATTAATGCCTATTTTCTGTAACAACTGTACATGAAGTGTGTCCAATGTTTTGCCACACGGAAATGAATAAATCGTGGGATGACACAAATAAACAATTTCTGGGACAGATTTGTTTACGTAACGTAGACACACAGCATTTTGTACGTCCCATCTGAGTATGCCATTTCAGACCGTTGATTTTGTAATAAATTTTTGAAAAGTTATCTTATGCTTATTATTTTTCCACATTATAGGTATCATGCTTTAAGAAAAAAGCAGTATTGGATTAATATAAAACCATTTAAATTCTGGGCTATCTGTCCATGAAAAATCCTGAATAGCAAATATAGTCATTTAGGTATAAATATAATTGCACTTTTGTGATTAGCCCTCGGTTCTGTAACCTGCAAAATAAATTGTCAAATACGCAACTTTTTCGGGGTGGCAGTTCAAATGCCGGGGTGGCATAGCGCGGTTCAAATTTCGTAGCGTTGATGTGTAAATAATTATAACAATTAAATTAGGTATCTGGTAACAAATACGTGTGGGTATAGACGATTTGTTATACAGTAAGTACAGTTGTATGCAGTAAAATCCTAGAGGCTACTCACAGGCACTTGAAGCGTTTCAATAAAATAATGCTAAATAAATACGAATTCTATTTACTACCAAATTCTTAATGTTTCTATACTCTCTTTCACCTATTATTGCCGACATTTTCGTGTAAATTCCGTCCAAATCTTTTATGTACACACGCTACCGGCCGCCATGGCTGCCGCGTGCACACTGACACTTATATACATAGCAGCAGGCTTCTTCCTACGTTGCGCAAACCGGGCGGGCCGGCCCCGTTTGGGAAAACTCCCCCCCCCCCCGTTTCAATCGTTGCGCCACGTTTAAAATATTTCCGCCCCAATTAAAAATAAAAATTTTTTTAATGAGAATGGCTACGAGGAACAGGCTGAGTGAGTCAGCTTTGGAGGCGCTGCTGCTACTGGCAATTGAGGGGCCACCTCGGCAAGAATTCCCATTCGACCAACTGGCAGCAAGAACAAGTCCGCACCTGCAGCTACAGCACACACGCATCTATTGACTATATAACAACGTTATTAATATTATATAGTTGTTATAGTAGTTATAGTTGTTATAGTAGCTATAGTTGTTATAGTAGTTATATATAACTATATATAGTCAATAGATGCGTGTGTGTTGTAGCTGCATGCAGGTGCAGACTTGTTCTTGCTGCCAGTGATTCAACCAGGCCCTAGTTTTCCCTCCCTCTCCCCTCCTTCCTCCCCCTCCCCCTGTTTCAATTTCATCCTGGAGAGAACCCTGAGCAGGTAGGAAAGCGTGCTGCCAAAATTCGCTCGACGCTCGCTGGATTTCACACGATTACAACACAAATACTCAACCATTCTACTCCATCTTTGTTTCGACTTCAAGAACAGTGTTCACTTGTTATAAAAACATAGTGTCTCTGTTCGTAAGACCAAAACAAAATATATGTGTGGTTACCGTTACATGCCGGAAAAAAATAGGGTAGGTAGGTAGGGAAAACATTTTATTTTCTTGAAATATTTTATTTATGAACTATGTCCGAAGGATGTGCGTTGTGCCTTTTGAAGCAGAAACTGTCCAATTCAAATTTTTTTTTTTTTTTACTTTTTACTAAAATTGACAATAAAATGTTTAGGGTCGCTGGGAACAGTGTTCGAAATTCACGTCGGCCCGTCGGCCCGCCGCCGACAGTTTCGATGCCGGGCCTACAGCTTCTTAATAAAACAGGCCCGCTGATCCTGCAGCTATTTGATCACCGAAAATTCGAAACACTGAGAAACTGTTACCTGTAGAAATCTGTTCATGCATATTAACTTCCAGGGGTATTTATTTGAAAACTAATCCGTGATAAACCGTGACATACATGTAAACAATGCGTTCGCCCACTGCAATCAACTTTAGTTGGCATTCAAGAAACGTGCGTGGGATGTTCGGACGCACAGGTTAGCACAAGTTCCTGAATCCAGTAGCAGCGTTGGCATACCAAAAATCGATAAGAAGTGGGTGGAGCTTACTTTTGGCCAGTGGTAGTGAACCTTACATTGTGTTGGCCAGGGTTTATTTATGTGCACGGGTCATGCAGCACGCTCACTGTTCACGTGCGCTAGGTTGTGGAGTAATTCTCACATCCCCGCGCATTTCACGTTTGGATGTAAACAATAAAGTATCACTGTTAGTTATTCAAACGATCAGTATACTGTTTTAAAATAATATTAAGAAGATGAAGGTAATATATCATGTTGAATTATACAGTAAATAATAATAATTGTCTCAAGTTTTAACACACATGTCATATTACATAAGTCACTGTAGCTGCAAAGCACGGCGTATTACTTACTAGTCATGTAAACAGCAGTACAGCCTCGTCGCACCGCTCAAGTTTAACCAAGTCATATTGTTTTTATCGTTTGGAAAAACTATATAGATTTTATACAGGGTGTAGCTAAATAAAAGCTTCCCTGCGTAAGAGCTTGTATGTCTACAAAATACATTTACTTTGGACACACTCAACACAGACGGAATTCCCCAGTGCCCATCAAAATTTTACAGTAGGTAAATTTTACATAATTTTTCCCTTTTCCACCAAAAAGTGTTGCTAGTTGTAAGCTATTGGAGTACCCTGAAATGGCTCTAGATTGCATCTCAGGGTCATTTTCAAAAATGTTCTGGCCCCCAGACCCCATAGAAGTCGCCGATGTGTACCAGACTACCAGTCTGTCTCTCTGCTGTCAAAGTAGAGAGTCGTAGTTACTAAGGCTCAAGGGGTCGTTGTCGTAACAGGTACTATACAGATATGTACCCGAGGTACATATATGTATACACAAAGTGTACCAGACTTGCACTACAGAAGTGTACCCTAACCCTAACTCTAACTCTAACCCTAACCCTAACCCTAACCCTAACCCTAAACATACCTCATATAAAAATATAAACATAATCCAGCGGTTCGTCGTTAAGAGCGCGCTAACCGGTTATTTTTACCGCCTATCACGCAATTGGTTACCGGCTATCAATTTGAGAGAAACTCGCCACTAAAGGCGGTAAAATATTTAATCCATATTTGAAAAAACGAAGTTTATTTTAAATACTTCCAACCCAAGACTAACTCTGTGCACGGGCGGGTCGCCGGCGAGTTTGTTTACCCTCGTGCGGACACACAGGACAAGCGAAGTTTCATACATTGAAGCAATTTGATGTGGGTGTCGTATAGGCGAGATCCAATCAAAGTGCCGTTTCCAAACAAACTCAGCAAAGCGCGCGCGTTACCAGTTTACCCGCCGCGAACAAGCATGGACTCTTCGGGGAAAAGACAGACCTCCCTGGAAGTCTTTTTTAAGAAGAGGCAACGTACAGGCGAGTATAGCCACGGATAGCAGCATAATCGGATGAGATGTCTCGGCAAAAATGATCAAAATCATACTGTGTACACCCATTGTCACGATAGCATTGCGCTCCGTCCGGTCGTCCGAGACGAGTGATTTTCAGCAGGACAAGTGGCCAAATCACACCCTATCGCCGATGACGAGTAACAATTTCAGTTAGATTTAGTTTAGATTTTTGTTTTTGATTTTTGTTTTTTGATTGGCGCCGGCTCACTCGTGGCACAAATTTTAAATTTTGATTAAATAAATTACTAGAATGTTAGGCAACTTGATTTTGCATTTTCTGTTAATAAAGATTGAAATATAAATCATCTTAACTATGGAACAATGGAATGGCAACAATAAATTCTTCATTAACATTAGGCCTAAAAAAAAAGATGTGTTTCCGAGAACCCGACCCTACCTAGCAAATAGGGGCCGACCCTATTTTTTTTTTCATTTTCCAAAAAAAAATTAAAATTTATCAAAAAAATAAAAAAAATCTGATATGTCAATATGTGTTATGTCAATAAAAAACAAAACAAAAAACAATCAAACATTTTCAGTTAGATGCAATGTATATCGACGTATTTTGACCCAACAATCACAACCCAGTTGTCTACGCAGCTCGAACAGCGTCGATCTCCTATCGGCGGTATTGTTGATGTCCCTGTTCACTGCAGTACAGGTGAAACTCGATTTATGCAAGCGGCAGGACCACTGACATTTTGTATACAATGTCCTAGGAACAACGTTGTCCAGTATATACTACTGGTAGTGAAACGCTGGTAGTAATACGTCCGAAAAATTGCACACATCGATCGGCTTAATAAAAAAATTAATAAAAAAAAAATCCCTACCTACCCTACCTAATTTTTTCAAGACCGTTCTCGGAAACACATCATTTATTTTTTTAGGCCTTAGTACAAATGCTTAATACAGATTAGTACAAATACTTGATTACAGTTATGATTTGACACTAGGCCGCCGTGGTGATCCCTTGGCCATCCTTACCATCCACCCATGTCGGACTAGTAACAATTCTGCAGGACAAGTAACTTCTGAAAAGTTACTTGTCCTGCGGCAAGTAACTTTTTTACCCTAATCCGTGACACTGTGTACACCGCCTACATGTCGGATCGCAGGGTGGGCGATAATATGACATTTAGCCATTGCTGTACACGCTACCGACGAATACAGACGTCTACGAGTCTACGAATACGACGCCTTCGCCGCTCGCCCTACCGTCCGTGCCGGAAAAACAGTTACCTGCTATTCATTGTCAAATTACAGGTCTGCTTTGTCAAAAGTTAACAAGAACCCTGATAAATTGATAATACTAAACAACCTAAAAGTACCTCGGGTACATATCTGTAGTACCTGTTACGACAACGACCCTTTGTGCATTACTAAGGAGCTACATATAACAACGATGTGGCGTTTCCTTAATTGTGAGCCCCCGGTAAAGAAGCATAAACATTAATTCATCCGATGAAAGGAAGGAAAAACAGAGGGATTATGATTATGGACATTGATAATGACTAATAAACACAAGGAAGAACATGATATGCTGTTTTATTACTGTAATTTGCTCCAAAATTGGCGGGCCTACAACTTTGCTGGTAGGCCTACAACTTTGCTGGCGGGCCTGCAGCTTTTAGGAGCTATAGGCCCTGCAGGCTTACAGCTTTTTCTGCTCAGTGGCAAACACTGGCTGGGAATAAATAGGGTAGGTCGGGAAACCGTAACCACACCTATATTTTGTTTTGGCCTAACCGAGCTGTGTCACGCAAAATCACACAAAGACTGACGAAATTCTCGTGTTCGCTAACGTTGCCCAGTAAATGTAAATGTCTGTCAGAATCGGGAAACGACCACCGGCGCTCTTCGTGACCTCATTCTTGCGCCGCAACATTTTTGCAACGTGCCAATGGCGAGGCTCGTACGGGAGTTGGAAAGCAGTGCGCCACCTATAGCCCTTATACTGGCACTTGCTCCCACCTCTCGGCTTAGCTGAGTCACTCGATGGGTAATCGAAATGGGAGCGAGTCCCAGTCTATATAGCCCTGTACTGGCAGCCATTTACATTTACTGGGCAAAGGGAGCGAACGCGATAATTTTGTGTCTTTGCGTGATTTCGCGTGACACAGCTCAGTTACGAACAGAGACACGGGTATGTTTTTATAACAAGTGAACACTGTTCTTGAAGTCGAAACAAAAATGGAGTAGGATGGTTGAGTATTTGTGTTGTAATCGTGTGAAATCCAGCAAGCGTCGAGCGAATTTTGGCAGCACGCTTTCCTACCTGCTATATATATAAGTGTCAGTGTGCACGCGGCAGCCATGGCGGCAGGTAGCGTGTGTACATAGAGGATTTGGACGGAATTTACAGGAAACTGTCGGCAATAATAGGTGAAAGAGAGTATAGAACACATTAAGAATTTGGTAGTCAAATAGATTTCGTATTTATTTAGCATTATATTTTATTGAAACGCTTCAAGTGCCTGTGAGGCTACTGTCCCTTTAAACAATCCTGGCTACGCCACTGCCTAATAGTAATACTAATAGTAATGCTGATAGGGTCTCTGTCCCCCAGGGTACTGCCGGAACGTACCCTGGTACTAAATACTACTATCTAATAGTAATATGCCGGACCGTACTTCGCCTACTCCACTAACGAGTCCAGAGGAGAGACCGGATACTAGGGAGGCGATGCACAAAGGAGGCGTTGATCCTGACCGCCGAGCGCGGATGTTGCGCGCAGTTCCGCGGCGAGGCGCACGCGACCGCGGGAACGTGCTACGATAGTATCGGGCGCTGGCAGCTATGCATCCGTGCGCCAAATCCATAGGCCGGTGCACGGATGCATAGCTCCCAGCGAACAGTGTCCAATTTGGGGGGCCACGCTGGATAAAGGCTTGTAAACTAGTGGCGCCATCTATCGGCCGGCATATGTGCTAGACTCATGTGGGGCACATTGCTACGGGCCTTAGCCGTGCGCGTCTATTTTGTCCCTACCACTAATGCGTAAACGTCCTACACTACGCATGCGCTGCAGCCACACACAAGTACAAACAGTCACCCTATCCCTAAAAGCACAAACAGTCAACCTAACCATGGATTTTTGTCGACTAGTGGCGCCATCTATCGGACAGCATATGTGCTACACTCATCTGAGGCACGTTCCTACAGGCCATAACCGTGCGTCATATGATGAGCCACCGGCGCAGGACACAGGGGGGAACGAGACGCGATGGGGGGGAGCAGTCAACCCCGGGCGGTGGTCATAGGTTAGGGCGGACATACGGGAACTTTCCCACATCCGGGACTTTCTTAACCTAGCAACCAGCTGTGCCGGTGAAAACAACAGCCTGTCTCCGTCAGCTTACACATGCAATACCCCATTTCCAAACCAAAAGCATATTCATTTCCTTGCATATATGCCGAAAACTTGTGTAGTAGTAGGTTGTCACAATCATATATATTGCACAGATAACAAAATAATTTTTTTTGAGCTGCCAAAATGACATAAGAGTCCAGAGAGGCGTGATAAGTCATAAGTGGCTGACTGGTAATTGAATGTAAATGAGTAAATGAGTAAATGTAAATGGTACGCACTGGAGTCCGTCAAAATTCTCCACTATTTGTTCTGATAATTTCGTGACAGGTAACTACTATTTTATAACTGCGTGTGTGCGTGCGTGCGTGCGTGCGTACGTGCATGTGAGTGTGTCACTGTGTGTGCGAGTGCGTGTGCGTGCGTGCGTGCGTGTGCGCGCGTGCGTGTTTGTGTGTCCTTGTGTGTGCGTTTGCGTGTGCGTGTCAGTGTGGCACTGTGTGTGCGAGTGCGTGTGCGTGTTTGTGTGTCACTGTGTGTGCGTGTGCGTGTGCGTGTGCGTGTGCATGTGAGTGTGTGTGCGTGTGCGCGCATGTGCATGTGCATGTGCTGGTGCGTGCGTGTTTGTGTGTGCGTGTGCGTGTGCGTCCGAGTGTGTCACTGCATGTGCGTGTGCGTGCTTGTGCGTGCGTGCGTGTGCGCGTGTGCATGTTTGTGTGTCCTTGTGTGTGCATGTGTGTGCATGTGCGTTTGCGTATGCGTGCGTGTGAGTGTGTCACTGTGTGTGCGATTGAGTGTGCGTGCATCTGTGTGTGTGTGTGGAAATTCTCCACTATTTGTTCTGATGATTTCGTCACAGGTAACTACTATTTTATAACTGCGTGTGTGTGTGGGTGCGAGCGTGCGTGCGTGCGTGTGAGTGTGTCACTGTGTGTGAGAGTGCGAGTGGGTGTGCGTGTGCGTGCGTGCGTGTGCGTGTTTGTGTGTCCTTGTGTGTGCGTGTGTGTGCGTGTGCGTGTCAGTGTGTCACTGTGTGTGCGACTGCGTGTGCGTGTGCACCGTGTGTGCGTGTGCGTGTGAGTGTGTCACTGTGTGTACGTGTGCGTGCATGTGCGTGTGCGTGTGTGTGTGCGTGTGCGTGTGCGTGTGCGTGTGCGTGTGCGTTCGAGTGTGTCACTGCGTGTGCCTGTGCGTGTGCGTGTGCGCTTGCGTGCGTGTGAGCGCGTGCGTGTTTGTGTGTCCTTGTATGTGCGCGTGTGTGTGTGCGTGTGCGTATGCGTGCGTGTGTGCGTGTGAGTGTGTCACTGTGTGTGCGAGTGTTTGTGTGCGTGTGCGCGCGTGCGCGTGTGAGTGTGTCACTGTGTGTGCGAGTGTTTGTGTGCGTGTGCGCGCGTGCGCGTGTGAGTGTGTCACTGTGTGTGCGAGTTCGTGTGCGAGTTCGTGTGCGTGTTATGCAGTAATCTATGGGCGCCAGTGACGCGATCGTGTTGTTTTCACCGGCGTTCTGCTGGTGGTCACGTGACTACTGATCTGTCACGTAGCGCCGCCCTCACCTATAAGTCTACTGCCGTCGCCTTGTGAGGCTTGCAGTGAATCCCGTGTGGAAACCTTTATGTGAATTCATGTAGAATGGCTTCGATTCCGTAGACCATTTCGAGCCGTGCCCTAGCTTCGTGGCTACTCAAAACTCTCGTGCTATGAACAGAACTCTCGGTGGACGTTTGCGCGGCCGTTTTTCCTATACCCTGAAGGGACTCGAGAAAAGTGTTCAGGATAGTGCAGGTTAGTTGTATTGGCGGCTGCTATGCGGCGTTTTCGTGCTGATGCACGAGGGCTGCATGACGTCTAGGGAGTCGCCTACGCCTACTAGGCGTAACCCTAACCCTAACCATATCAGCTAGATAGTTACCAGGGATCAAGGATAGAGAACATGGGTCCCAATAAAACCAATGTCATTTACATCAATATCAATATAATAGGTTAGGGTTATGGTTAGGGTTAGGGTTAGGGTTAGGGTTAGGGTTAGGCACATTGGTTTTATTGAGACCCATGTTCTCTATCCATTACCAGGGTACGTTCCGGCAGTACCCTGGGGGACATAGACCCTATGAGCAATAGGCATAGTAATACTAATCTGGGCCGACGTACTACTACTACTACTAGTACTACTACACTAGTGGCCCAAGGATAGAGAACATTGGTCCCAATAAAACCAATGTGCCTAACCCTAACCCTAACCCTAATTCTAACCCTAACCAGTGCTTGAGACTCGGGTCAGCCGAAGGCTGGCCCAACATTTTTTTTGGGCCACCAGAAATTTATTTCTACTGGCCCAAAATGAAAAGTGGTAGCCCAATTTTCCATTGGCAATTTTCCATTGGCCAACGCACGCTTTATTTGCTACGCCAAAAGTTGCCTGAAAATCCTCCCTTGCGCGCACGATATAAATACTCCTAACACCCTAGGAGCCAGGGCGCGATCGTGCGATATTTATGACTAATTTTTTATCGTTTTCAAAGGTCATCGAAAAGGGCAGCTCGCGACACCACCTTTTATGGTTATGTATTATAAACAGAACGTCGTTGGCGAGAAGTGAAACAGTTCTGACCTACGTTTTCTACGTAGTATGAGGGGCACACGAGCGTATTTTTTCACCCGATCGCAGCAAATTTTAAAATCGCTCGAAAAATTCGCCAGTGTGCCCGTTCACGTCGACGACGATTCCGTACGCCCGTACGAATCGCCCGTATAAAAAATGTTAGATATTTTCGGCCGATTATTTACGCCGGCGGATCGATCCGCTGTCAAATTCGCTCGTCTGCCCGTGTCCGGCGTATTTTGTCGAGCGAATAAACCAATCGGACGTGTTGTTGATATCATGTGATCCGTCGAGTGGCGTACGCGTACGCTCTCAAATTCGCTACGTGTGCCCCTTCGTGATCGGGCGTATAAATTCGCTGGCGATTTTAATCGTCGCGATTGGGCGAAAAAATACGCTCGTGTGCCCCTAGCTCTAGTACTATAGCCCGCGTACAATTGCCGCAGGCTATGTACGCCTGCGGCAACTGTACGCGGGCTAGAGCTAGTGTGCCCCTAGCATACCACTGAACATAGCATACACGTGAAACAGTCGCAGAGCCTGGGCTGCGGCTACTTCATAAAACGAGCCCAAAGGTCACGCGTGCCGCGGCGGCTTTGATCGCGCGTGACGCGTTGATCATAACGGTTCTAAGGTTTAGAATTTTTGACGCCGGAATCTTATAACCCACCTACGGGTCCACATTCGTTTAGAAGATCAAGTTTCTGGCGTGTTTATTTTGCGAGATATATAGCGACAGACGGTTGACAGCCATCGACTCTATTCTTACATACATGCGTGCGTGCGTGCGTGCGGGTTCCCCATTTCACCGTTCACCGTCGTACTGTAGCGATGCTAACAGGCGAGCTGGCGAGCAAGAATCCACGGTACTTTTCCACGGTAAATTTCCACGGTAATCTCCGGAGAGAGAGAGAGAGAGAGAGAGAGAGAGAGAGAGAGAGAGAGAGAGAGAGAGAGAGAGAGTAGTGTGGGGATTTCAGGGGGGGAGTGAAGAATTGTGGAGATTTCAGGGGGGATGACGTCATACCAGCCACCGAAGCAGAGGTAGAACGTTTTCCTGTGGGAGGGGACCACTGGAAAACGCTGGCGATATTGACGCAGGCGGCGGCTTTGATCGCGGTGGCTTTCATCGCGGCGGCTTTCATCGCCGCGGCTTTCATCGCGGCGCTTTTGACGCGGCGGCGGTTTTTGATCGATCGCGTACTATAGGGATCCCGCCTGCGTAGCACGCGCGGCACATATACACACACACGTACGGCGTACGTCTGACAATCTCAAACAGTGAATTAAAACGCCGTGTCTATATTGAAAAAGCGAACTATATTACATAGGAAAGCCGTGTTCGCCAAGTGTT
>NW_014579364.1:0-228 GCF_000485595.1 Priapulus caudatus
GTATATATATATATACGCGCAAAGCGCCTATACGCGTATATATATACGCGCAAAGCGCCTATACGCGTATATATACGCGCAAAGCGCCTATACGCGTATATATACGCGCAAAGCGCCTATACGCGTATATACACTCATATTGGGTCGGATAGCGAAAGCAATGCACCGAGTCGCGTCTATAGACCAGGGTGAGTAGGAGGGCTTGCTTGCTCACATGTTTAGTTATAG
>NW_014579364.1:1609-2152 GCF_000485595.1 Priapulus caudatus
TCACTCAGGTCCATTTCTACATTACTGCCCACGCAAGGCTACATCGTGTGTATTTTTGTTATAACGATAGTACTTCCGTGATGAATTCAAAAGCTCATTATGAATAAATCAGAAACGATGCGTAATAACTATGGTGGAAAGGCGTGGAAAATAAAGATGACTATACAGTTAGTATTTATTACAATAGAATTTGCACGATTGTTACAAGTCAAGACTTTTATATTGAATTTTACACTTCCTTTCAATTCTCCTCACCATCAGTGTCTTCATATTCACTGCTCACCTCTAATGCTGTAATCTCGTCCAGCTCGTCTCTAATATTCAATGTTGCCACACTTTGCTGATTGTTTTTGCACAGCTGATTAAACACAGTATATTCAAATTCCATTCCCTCCTCTAGAAATTCCTCGTGTAAATTTCCTAGCTGATTTAACTCCAGCTCTATGTTCAATGCCTTCTCCTTCAGGAAAGCACAGCGGCCTTGCCCCAGACGGGTGGTATCTTCTCGCGTCGCTGTGAGGTCTCCAAGAAACCTGTGCTTTT
>NW_014579364.1:2162-8674 GCF_000485595.1 Priapulus caudatus
CAAACGGGATATAGTAAGCATAGTTTTTATTTCCTCAATGGATACGTTTTTTAAACTTAAATATATATATATATAATCAGAGCGGATAATACCTAGAGTGTACAACGGAAAAACGGGGAAATAGTTGCTAATTTCTACGCACGACTACATTATTCTACTTTGCTGCGGTCTAGAATAATCTTCATGGTATTGCTTAAGCAGAATGTCTTTGGCTCTCTAAAACAAAGACAACCGCTTGTCAATACGATATCTCTAGCGGACGATATCCGGCTCCTATAAACCTCCCCTCCACATGCCAAACGCTCCCTAACGTATCACTTCTGCACCATCCTACACGCGGCTAAGCCGTTGATCGTGAAAGTGCGCGGTTTATTTCCTGTGATAAAATTTGATGAATGGACGGTGCTTCGGTTATATAGGGCCGTGACATTCGCGGGGCATCGCCTTATGCCCTTTCTTCATTATCTTTCCTAGCAACGGCTAATGCCCGTCATGATGGAGCGCGGCCTCCATCATAGTTTTTTACAACGCAGCTTCAGTTACTCAAGTGTAGTAACAGTACCAAGATTTGAGGCATATGACTCAATTAATCAGCGCTCAAGTGTGACGGAAACCATACCAAACATGCTTACCGGGGTAGGATGGTGGCAGAAGTGAACGAGCGGCGTTTGATGGTGAGAGGGGAGTTTAGGAGCCGATTATCTCAGCTAGCAGTATCTATTGACAAGCGGTTTGGTCTTGTTGTTTAGAGAGCAAGGAATTTCTGCTTAATGCAATACCATGAAATTATTCTAGGACTCAACAGGCAAATGCTAGATAATGTAGTCGTGAAAATAACACTAGTTTCCGCCGTTTTTCGCGTGTTTACACTCTAGGTATTATCCGCTCTTGTATATATATATATATATATATATATATAATATATTCAATATATATTCTCTCTTCTTCTTCTAACCTCTTCTTGAAGTTAATGCAAGCAAATTTTCGTCATGATTAATTTCAACTCTCATTTTTTAAATAGATGGGCAAGCAGTCTTCAAGAAGCTCAGCAGTCAGCTAAAGAGAGTCACCTCCAAACTTCAAAGAATTATCGAAACCTACAATGGCATGGGACAGCACTCTGAGATTTATTCGCCCACACTTGACTTTGCCGTGGCTGTGACACAAAATGATTTTCTAAAACGGCTTGCTCAAGACGATCGAGTTCTTATTGATGGAATCCCTTGTAGCACTAGGAAGATGTGTATTGATCATTTATGTCACAAGGAAAGGGCATTGGAAGAGCTATTGATACTAAAAGAATAATATAAGAATGCTATCAAATATTTAGGAGAAAAGCACAGGTTTCTTGTAAACCTCTCACAGCGACGCGAGAAGATACCACCCGTCTGGGGCAAGGCCGCTGTGCTTTCCTGAAGGAGAAGGCATTGAACATAGAGCTGGAGTTAAATCAGCTAGGAAATTTACACGAGGAATTTCTAGAGGAGGGATTGGAATTTGAATATACTGTGTTTAATCAGCTGTGCAAAAACAATCAGCAAAGTGTGGCAACATTGAATATTAGAGACGAGCTGGACGAGATTACAGCATTAGAGGTGAGCAGTGAAGATGAAGACACTGATGGTGAAGAGAATTGAAAGGAAGTGTAAAATTCAATATAAAAGTTGACTTGTAACAATCGTGCAAATTCTATTGTAATGAATACTAACTGTATAGTCATCTTTATTTTCCACGCCTTTCCACCATAGTTATTATGCATCGTTTCTGATTTATTCATAATGAGCTTTTGAATTCATCACGGAAGTCACGCAAGGCTACATCGTGTGTATTTTTGTTATAACGATAGTGCAGTAATGTAGAAATGGACCTGAGTGAAAATATGTACTTTTATGCACCACTTTTACAAATAGCTAATCAGTTATTATAATTATCTCAATTATTGTCATTAAACCATTGTTTATTGAAGTGACGCATACGCATTTATGTCATAACGCTCTACACTATCGTCAGATTAACAAATTCTACATCGAACACCATACCGTATACGAGCACATGGTGTTGCGTATCCAGCAGGCATACGCGCATATACCATCCCTAAAGAAGAATAGAACGACCTGCAATCACCTTTCTAGCGAATCACATCGCTGGAAAATTACGTCAGGAAAGGCTAAGGTGTCCCATTTTTACAAATATAGGGTGCTATGGTAGAGTGAAAATATTTACTTTTGTGAAGCACTTCTACAAAATAGCTAATCAGTTATTATTATTATCTCATTATTTGTTATTAAATCAACAATAATTAAAGTGATGCATACGCAATTATATCATAACGTACGTTTTACACTATTGTCAGATTAACAAATTCTACATCGAGCCGTTTAGAGTATACGTAGGGGGTAGATAAATAGTATAAATGGACTGGATAAAAATGAAACTGCATGCAGTGCCCCCCACCCTTCGCACACTCAGGATACATGTAGATTGAGCTCATGAGCGAGAGCGCCATCTGTCGTGGAGTTTAGATGAAAATATGTTAAGAAGCACTTGCACAATAGCTAATGGGTTATTATCCTTATTGCATTAATTAGCATTAACTCATCATTTATAAAAGTAACACATACGCATTTATAACATAACACTAACTACTTTCGTCAGATTAACAAATTATACATCGAGTAGCATAGCGTATATATACACTCATATTGGGTCGGATAGCAAAAGCAATGCACCGAGTCGCGTCTATATAGACCAGGGTGAGTAGGAGGGCTTGCTTGCTCACATGCTTAGTTATAAACTTTGAAAACCCACGATATACATGCAACATAACGTCAAGAGTAGATAATAGAGATTATCAGATTATCAGATATATCTCTATTATCCACTCTTGATAACGTCGATGAGCGGGTTTCCCTCGTATTGTAATGCATATAGCGTGTACGTGCAAAACGCCTATACGCGTATATACATGCACTCATATTGGGTCGGATAGCGAAAGCAATGCACAGAGAGAGTCGCGTCTATAGAGCAGGGTGAGTATTGACGAGGGATTGGATCACGAACGGGTTTCTGTAGTATTAGAAAGCATAAAATGCAACCCCCCCCCCATACGTATACTCTAAACGGCTCGATGTAGAATTTGTTAATCTGACGATAGTATAGAACGTACGTTATGATATAATTGCGTATGCGTAACTTCAATTATTGTTGATTTAATGACAAATAATGAGATAATAATAATAACTGATTCGGACCGTCGATGAGCGGTTTTCCCTTGTATTTTAATGTATATATATATATACGCGCAAAGCGCCTATACGCGTATATACACTCATATTAGGTCGGATAGCGAAAGCAATGCACCGAGTCGCGTCTATAGACCAGGGTGAGTAGGAGGGCTTGCTTGCTCACATGTTTAGTTATAAACTTTGAAAACCCACGATATACATGCAACATAACGTCAAGAGTAGGATAATAGAGATTATCAGATTATCAGATATATCTCTATTATCCACTCTTGATAACGTCGATGAGCGGGTTTCCCTCGTATTGTAATGCATAAGCGTGTACGTGCAAAACGCCTATACGCGTATATACATGCACTCATATTGGGTCGGATAGCGAAAGCAATGCACAGAGAGAGTCGCGTCTATAGAGCAGGGTGAGTATTGACGAGGGATTGGATCACGAACGGGTTTCTGTAGTATTAGAAAGCATAAAATGCAACCCCCCCCCCCCCATACGTATACTCTAAACGGCTCGATGTAGAATTTGTTAATCTGACGATAGTATAGAACGTACGTTATGATATAATTGCGTATGCGTAACTTCAATTATTGTTGATTTAATGACAAATAATGAGATATAATATATAATAACTGATTCGGACCGTCGATGAGCGGTTTTCCCTTGTATTTTAATGTATATATATATATATATATACGCGCAAAGCGCCTATACGCGTATATACACTCATATTAGGTCGGATAGCGAAAGCAATGCACCGAGTCGCGTCTATAGACCAGGGTGAGTAGGAGGGCTTGCTTGCTCACATGTTTAGTTATAAACTTTGAAAACCCACGATATACATGCAACATAACGTCAAGAGTGGATAATAGAGATTATCAGATTATCAGATATATCTCTATTATCCACTCTTGATAACGTCGATGAGCGGTTTTCCCTCGTATTGTAATGCATATAGCGTGTACGTGCAAAACGCCTATACGCGTATATACATGCACTCATATTGGGTCAGATAGCGAAAGCAATGCATAGAGAGAGTCGCGTCTATAGAGCAGGGTGAGTATTGACGAGGGATTGGATCACGAACGGGTTTCTGTAGTATTAGAAAGCATAAAATGCAACCCCCCCCCATACGTATACTCTAAACGGCTCGATGTAGAATTTGTTAATCTGACGATAGTATAGAACGTACGTTATGATATAATTGCGTATGCGTAACTTCAATTATTGTTGATTTAATGACAAATAATGAGATAATAATAATAACTGATTAGCTATTTTGTAGAAGTGCTTCATAAAAGTAAATATTTTCATTCTACATACCACCTATATTTGTAAAAATGGGACACCTGCCTTCCTGACGTCATTTTCCAGCGATGTGATTCGCTAGAAAGGCAATTGCCGGTCTTTCTATTCTTCTTTAGGAATGGTATATGCGCGTATGCCCGCAGAATACGCAACCCCATGTGCTCGTATACGGTATGGTGTTCGATGTCGAATTTGTTAATCTGACGATAGTGTAGAGCGTTATGACATAAATGCGTATGCGTCACTTTAATTATTGTTGATTTAATAACAAATAATGAGATAATAATAATAACTGATTAGCTATTTGTAAAAGTGGTGCATAAAAGTAAATATTTTCCCTCTACCATAGCACCCTATATTTGTAAAAATGGGACACCTTAGCCTTTCCTGACGTCATTTTCCAGCGATGTGATTCGCTAGAAAGGTGATTGCAGGTCGTTCTATTCTTCGTTAGGGATGGTATATGCGCGTATGCCCGCTGAATACGCAACACCATGTGCTCGTATACGGTATGGTGTTCGATGTAGAATTTGGTAATCTGACGATAGTGTAGAGCGTTATGACATAAATGCGTATGCGTCACTTCAATAAACGATGTTATTGAGATAATTATAATAACTGATTAGCTATTTGTAAAAGTGGTGCATAAAAGTACATATTTTTACTCAGGTCCATTTCTACATTACTGCCCTGTAGTTATAACAAAAATACACACGATGTAGCCTTTCGTGACTTCCGTGATGAATTCAAAAGCTCATTATGAATAAATCAGAAACGATGCATAATAACTATGGTGGAAAGGTTAAATACTAACTGTATAGTCATCTTTATTTTCCACATTACAATAGAATTTGCACGATTGTTACAAGTCAACTTTTATATTGAATTTTACACTTCCTTTCAATTCTCTTCACCATCAGTGTCTTCATCTTCACTGCTCACCTCTAATGCTGTAATCTCGAGCTGTGCAAAAACAATCAGCAAAGTGTGGCAACATTGAATATTAGAGACGAGCTGGAGATTAAACACAGTATATTCAAATTCCATTCCCTCCTCTAGAAATTCCTCGTGTAAATTTCCTAGCTGATTTAACTCCAGCTCTATGTTCAATGCCTTCTCCTTCAGGAAAGCACAGCGGCCTTGCCCCAGACGGGTGGTATCTTCTCGCGTCGCTGTGAGAGGTTTACAAGAAACCTGTGCTTTTCTCCTAAATATTTGATAGCATTCTTATATTATTCTTTTAGTATCAATAGCTCTTCCAATGCCCTTTCCTTGTGACATAAATGATCAATACACATCTTCCTAGTGCTACAAGGGATTCCATCAATAAGAACTCGATCGTCTTGAGCAAGCCGTTTTAGAAAATCATTTTGTGTCACAGCCACGGCAAAGTCAAGTGTGGGCGAATAAATCTCAGAGTGCTGTCCCATGCCATTGTAGGTTTCGATAATTCTTTGAAGTTTGGAGGTGACTCTCTTTAGCTGACTGCTGAGCTTCTTGAAGACTGCTTGCCCCATCTATTTAAAAAATGAGAGTTGAAATTAATCATGACGAAAATTGCTTTGCATTAACTTCAAGAAGAGGTTAGAAGAAGAAGAGAGAATATATATTGAATATATTATATATATATATATATATATATATTAAGTTTAAAAACGTTATCCATTGAGGAAATAAAACTTGCTTACTATATCCCGTTTGTCTCGCAATGGGTGGTCAACTATATGGGTGGTTCAATTATAATTGTTGACCACCCATTGCGATACAAACGGGATATAGAAGCAAGTATATATATATATTATATATATATAATATATATATATAGTTTACATTGCGCACAGTTGTCGCAATGCCACAATATAAAAAGTTGGGAAACACTCCAAACCAGAACACCAAAGTCGTGGCCAAGATTGAAGGTCCTGCAATTTCGTGTTGCCATGACTCTTCTGTCAGAGTTTGTC
>NW_014579364.1:9775-11396 GCF_000485595.1 Priapulus caudatus
CTCCTCGCTCCTCTCTCCTCTCTTCTCTCTCCTCTCCTCTCCTCTCCTCTCCTCTCTCTCCTCTCTCCTCTCCCCCTCTCCACTAACGAGTCTAGGGAGTCGCCTACGCCTACTCCCTAACCCTAACCCAAACCCGAACCCTAACCCTAACTCTAACCCTAACCCTAACCCTAACCCTAATCCTAATCCTAACCCTAACCATATCAAATAGTGAGCAGAGTACGTTCTGGTATACCGGACCGTACCCAGGGTACGTTCCGGCAGTACCCTGGGGGACATAGACCCTATGAGCCATATTAGATAGTACCAGGGTACGTTCCGGTATACCGGACCGTATCCAGGGTACGTTCCGGCAGTACCCCGGGAGACATAAACCCTCTCAGCCCTACTGACAATGACATGTCATGTCTCATGAGTCACATATTCACCATGAACCATAAATAAACATTTAAATATGACAAACACGAGTATTCCCATACAAAATCAATTAATCAGTTGTACTAGCTGCTACTACTACTACTAGTTATCAGTCATACTATCATCCTACTACTATAATACAACTATCCGTAGTACTAGTTTAAAATAGTTAGCTTACCGAGCGCGTTGATCACATAAAGTGTGCTGTAGCAACAGTAGCATACGTCACGTACGCCTAATCCATGCCAAGGAGCCATGCCACCGTGCGGTCGCGAATACGAAATAAACATTTATGCTGTCGTTCCTTTTTAATTAAATTTGTTGACCAAATACAGTTTGTTGCATAAATTTAGTTTAGATTAATAAAGTAAGTGTAGAGGAGTTTGAATAATTTGTACATATGCATGATGACGAGAACGACAAGGGTTTGAAGTAATTTCAGCTATCGTCAATGTAAGCAATGATGTCGTCTAATGTTATTGTTCAGCAAATCGCAGCCGTAGGCCACCAAAATAAGAGATTTTTGTACGTCAAATGCAGAAACTGTAACATTGATAACACATCTAATATGTAGATAGTAACTAAAAATTCTTTTTTTTTGAGAAAATACAGCCTGTAAGCCATAAAGTGAACGAAATGGCGGCATTGAACCGCCAATTTTAGCGAAAAATATGAGCCTTCGTGTATGGGGCGCCAAGTGTCGCATGACTGATTTCGTTACGAAATCATTGATTTCGTAACGAAATCAAGTCTACAAAGTGATTTCGTTACGAAATCAAGTCTACAAAGTAATTTCGTTACGAAATCAACTACTGCGAGTCATTTCGTTACGAAATCAGCTAGTGCGGGTCATTTCGTTACGAAATCATGCTACACTTGGCGCGCCGGCGCGCCAAATGTCGCATGACTTGATTTCGTTACAGATCGAATCATTGATTTCGTAACGAAATCAAGTCTACAAAGTAATTTCGTTACGAAATCAAGTCTACAAAGTAATTTCGTTACGAAATCAACTACTGCGAGTCATTTCGTTACGAAATCAGCTACTGCGGGTCATTTCGTTACGAAATCATGCTACACTTGGCGCGCCGGCGCGCCAAATGTCGCACGACTTGATTTCGTTACAGATCGAATCATTGATTTCGTAACGAAATCAAGTCTACAAAGTGATTTCGTTACGAAATCAACTACTGAGAGTGATTTC
>NW_014579364.1:12777-19778 GCF_000485595.1 Priapulus caudatus
ATTGATTTCGTTACGAAATCAAGTCTACAAAGTGATTTCGTAACGAAATCAAGTCTACAAAGTGATTTCGTTACGAAATCAACTACTGAGCGTTATTTCGTTACGAAATCATGCGACACTCGGCGAGCCGGCGCGCCAAGTGTAGCATGATTTCGTTACGAAATCACTCGCAGTAGCTGATTTCGTAACGAAATGACTCGCAGTAGTTGATTTCGTAACGAAATTACTTTGTAGACTTGATTTCGTAACGAAATCACTTTGTAGACTTGATTTCGTTACGAAATCAATGATTCGATCTGTAACGAAATCAAGTCGTGCGACATTTGGCGCGCCGGCGCGCCAAGTGTAGCATGATTTCGTAACGAAATGACCCGCAGTAGCTGATTTCGTAACGAAATGACTCGCAGTAGTTGATTTCGTAACGAAATTCATTTGTAGACTTGATTTCGTAACGAAATTACTTTGTAGACTTGATTTCGTGACCAAATCACTTTGTAGACTTGATTTCGTTACGAAATCAATGATTCTGTAACGAAATCAAGTCATGCGACATTTGGCGCGCCAAGTGTAGCATGATTTCGTAACGAAATGACCCGCAGTAGCTGATTTCGTAACGAAATGACTCGCAGTAGTTGATTTCGTAACGAAATTACTTTGTAGACTTGATTTCGTAACGAAATCACTTTGTAGACTTGATTTCGTTACGAAATCAATGATTCTGTAACGAAATCAAGTCATGCGACATTTGGCGCGCCGGCGCGCCAAGTGTAGCATGATTTCGTAACGAAATGACCCGCAGTAGCTGATTTCGTAACGAAATGCCTCGCAGTAGTTGATTTCGTAACGAAATTACTTTGTAGACTTGATTTCGTAACGAAATTACTTTGTAGACTTGATTTCGTAACGAAATCACTTTGTAGACTTGATTTCGTAACGAAATCAGTCATGCGACACTTGGCGCCCCATATTCGTGCACGCCTACTTTCGCATGCATCTAGCGCGTTGAAAACTTTTCGCACGCAGTCGGCGTGTTGAAAAATATATTTTTTCACAACGCAATAGCGTTGCTATATTGCCATCTTTTCAACGCTGTCGGCATGTGAAAAGATACGAATCGGGTGATTGTTTAATGTCTACTATGTATATGGCGCGAACTGACGTCGTGTGTGGAGCATGTTTATAATTGCGTAGGGGTGATGAGCGCCTGGGAGGGGAAGCTCTACATATAAGTCGAAAAATTAAGGCACGCACGCGCGCGACGCATGTCTTACGCATGTCGTAATTTTTGTAAGTTCGCACAAATATGCTGATCCCAAAAGTGTCGACTTATGCGAGTTTTACTGTATATAATTTTATAAAATTTCTCTATACACTACACACAATACAATACACTACACACTCGCTAGGTGGCGCTAGTAGATCACGCGCTCACTATTCTAACATTTCTACAAGCGAAAAACTACCTGCATGCTTTACTTTTTTGTGTGAATATTTACATTATAAGAGTAACGAGGGCAAGAGTTAGGGTTAGAGCTTAGGTTCAAGCTACTCTATTTCGCCTATAATCAAAAGAGAGCTCTCTTATTCATGTTGTTTGTGCACGCAGCACAGCGCGGGCGGGCGTGTGTGATAATATAACTATATATAATAACTAACTAAACTATAATAAATAACTATATAGTTATGGGTAGTGTGCGGTGTACTTGTGTGTTGCAGATGAGCATTTGACCGGCCTTTACAGGTGATTATAGGCGAAATAGAGTAGAGAAACATTAAGATTTTGGTACATTTCGTGTTTATTTACCTTTTCTTTATTGAGACGTTCCAAGTGCCTGTGCTGAGAAAGAGAGAGAGGAGGAGGAGGGGGGCAGTATCCACGCACCCCACAAGAAATGTGAATACATGACATGATTAATGGCAGCCACCTTCCCAAAACACATTTTCGCACATGGCTTTACACTGCACCAGGCACTCAAACACACATGCACGCACGCACTCACGCGCGCACACACTCGAACACACGCACACACGCACACAGATATGCACGCTCGCTCGCACGCGCGGACGGATGAGCGCACGCACACACACACACACACACAAACACACACACACACACACAAATATGCACGCACACACACACAGACACACACGCACATACTAACATATACACACACAATAACATACACACATGAAAGCATGAATGGATGGATGGTCGCATGGATTGATAGATAGATTGATTGATAGGTAGATAGGTAAATTGATAGATAGAAGGCTTGATTGATTGATAGATGCACAGATAGATAGATAGATAGATAGATAGATAGATAGATAGATAAATAGATATGAAGCTTGATTGATAGATAGATACATGAATAGATAGATAGATAGATAGATAGATATATAGATAAATAAATTGATTGACTGACCATTCGCAGTTAGGTAATGCTTTTTAATTCTGTGTATACACAAGATTTATATCTCAATAAATGCTTAAAATGATGTTAAAAATATTGTAGGTTGTGCATTCGTGTACGTAGTTCGTTCTAAAGAATGTACAATGCAAGCTATAACAAACTTCAGCAGTAAACCCGATTCCTGCAAACTTTTAAATTATTACGGTTAGCAATGGCAGATGATGCCTCACATGCGAAATTCTAGAGCAACTCCTATTTGCATCGCTATGGCAACGGCATTGCCGTGAAAGATTTATTTGATTACAAGTAGATCGCTTTCATGTAAAGTGAGCAAGTACTTCATTATCAAAACAGAATCCAAGACAAATATATTGCATGTATACATTTTTTGAAATTACACGAAAGTCTATCATTTATTTATTTAAAAAATACATATTAATTTCATACCGGCAATTCATTAAGTACTTGTGATATCACAATAATTTACAACAAGTGATAAATAAATAAATTAATGAATAAAAGTATGAATAAATGAATGAATAAATAAATAAATGTTATGGCTGTCCCGAAATTACCATAAAACACGGAGACGGCTCCTTGACGGGTAATATTGTCTTTAATGCGTAAGACGTAAACTTGACGATTAACTGAAATATAATCATTAAGATTACTAAATACAAAGCATTCAGAAAACATCAGACGTTACTATATAGAAATTAAACAATCAAATGATTACGTTACCAGAGATAACACCAGACTTCGCTAATTGTAAACATCGGTACAATATCAAGACTATACGCGACAGGATAAATTACAATAATTATACTAAACACTGAATATACGCACAATACTCAAAGCAACCGTCTGTCAAATAATTTTGCTAGAACATGCAGTCTTTGGCTAGGTAAATCAGCACATAGACTGTACCCTTTCACAATCACTCGTCCCTGATAGAATTTAATTATTATACTCTATACTTACAATATACAATAAAATACAACATACTGATGCGCGACACTTCCATTATAAACTAATTGCTACCGAAACAATTTCGCTCCGTGTAATACCGCAGAAATACATAGTAAGGATTACACACGATTATGCGATTGTTCTATTCTGGGTACATGCCCAGCTGGTAAAGTCGTGATCATGGACTAGTCAGTTAGTAGAGCCAACCAATTCATGCAGTCGCGTATAGCGGGTTGAGTATAAAGAACAGGTAGGCGGGTCTCTAGTTTAGGTATAACATGTCTCGCTTGGCAAGAGAGAGAGACCCAGAGAAACAGTGAGAGATACAGACATGCAGAGAGCCCGGAAACGTAGACAGAGCACGAGACGTAGATACTGCACATTTGCTAGATAACGACACAGCATTAGCCTCGTAAGTTATGACGTGTCTCGCGTAACTCTGGTGTACGTGCTTGACCTGTTATGATATTATACATAGTTAAGAGGTAACCATTATAGAGAATCATTGAATACGTATATCAGTGTTGTTTTATTCTTTACAATATGATTCCGAATAAACGTTAGCAAAGGGTGTTACATATACACCCACGCGTAACCACTAATGCGATCACGGTAAGCTAGCAGCTTCCCTACATCTGTCTCCAATTAATGAACTGCCATCACATCGTGCGGCGTTATAAACCTGACTGCACTACGTACACCACATATCCCACTCTTGTTACTCGTGTCCGCACAGTCTCGTAAAACGTGTTATCAGGTATTCCTTATCACGTGATACTCTCAAGTAATTATTATTAACCAATAGCACTAAAACACGAACTATGGTCAATCCTATGCACGCTAGCAAGGTCATTGGGTGACGCTATTACAACAAACGGTACAAATATACAAAATTTGGTTTCAACAAATGTTAAAAATAAACTAATTATTGATTAATTAATGTACAGTCACTGACAGCTGAAGGTTTGAAAGCTGCATTCAGCCAGTAATTTCTAACCGGTTTTATCTATTGCAGGTGTCAGAAAGTAGGCGCCAATTATTGTATTCAGGAAACGGTGGCGACAGGATGCGACGCTTGGCACGTCACACCTAGCGCATAAGACGCTACGCATATACCGCTTGATGACAATGGATGAGCGCGCCTCCCGTATCGCCTTGCGCCGAGGATGGGTGACGCGACGCGCCACACCTACGAGCCAAGGTCCGGCCGATAATGACGAAAAACCGGTCGGATTGAAAATGTCGCTGGCCGGTTTTCGGAAACGTATAAATAGGGGCGGACGAAAGATCATACGTTAGTTATTACCCACAGGAAGAGACGAGAGAAGATGTAGTGGAGATAGTCGAAAACAGAGATGACCGGACCTAGGCTGGGGTGCCTAGGTCGCCGTAGTGTATATATATTTTGTATTGTGTTTTACTAATAAATTCAGTCTTCAATAACAAATTCTGCGATTACATCGGCTTTACTCTTTTTTCTAACAACTCTACAATTCTACGCTGCTACGATTCCGGAACGGAGATCAACAACCCCATTCGAACTACAATAATTGGTGGAGGATGTGGGTAACTGCATTCGCTACGCTATTGCTTCGTCTTTACTCTTTGTTACAATCTGCTACCATTTGCTAACTCTACGCTGCTAACAACTCTACAATTCTACGATGCTACAATCTGCTACGATGGATCATTTCTACTCCTTGCTGCAATCATCTACGATGATATGATTCCGGAGCAGAGATCAACAACAACCTTTCCCAGTCCAGTACAAGCGTTAATAAACAAGCGTTTGATAACTGCTACATGTTTAGGCCACGCTTCACTGACCGAATCCTCCATCTTCTCCCACTGCTCCTCAGCGCTGAACTTTATAAGTCCGCTCTCACTCACCAGCGAACCGCTATCAAGACGACCCAGTAACTCATCCAAGTGCCGCTCACGCAAATACGCGACCGGCACGTGTGTGAGTGTTCTACCGCAGTCCAAAGCCAAAACATTGAAATTATCAATAAAAGGATGCGGCATGTCGCGCTTAATTGTACACCATTGTACGTACTTAAATATTTTACGCACGATTACTTCGAACGGCAACGGATCCGCTGGGTTGGGTGATGCGACATAAAGCAGCGCAAGTTTAAGGAGGTATGAGTCGATTAGTTTCCTAGGCCTAAAGCGAGTGGCAATATACAGCTGAATAACGTCTATGTTAACTCTACGTAAATATGCAACGTAATAGTCTCTACGCAACTCATTATTATTCAATATATTTCGACACTCATCATGAAAACCATATAATTCAGGATCAAGAAATGCCTTTGCTGTGATTAGAGCCTGGCGATAAACTGGATGGAAACTTTTGATCATATTGCTTTCCGCTTCTGCCATACAGACGGACCAGCACGTATCTGAGTCCACGCCAGGCTTGAGTACCACGTGGTAGTGGTCATCAGGAAAGTTTGTTGCGCCAGCTGGCTTGCCCGAGATTCGTACTGCCGGCGTGCAATCTATCGATATAGGTAGAAATTTAAAATGTCTGCCGCCAACAAATTTCATATTTAATTGAGTGGAAACTTTGTTCCATGCCAAAATATGTGACCTTTGTGTTTTGAATAAATGTTCTCCTTTTTTCATGACTTTCGATACAGCCTGACACAATAGCTTAACAAATTCTTTCTTTAGATTTACTGAAATATGCTGGTCCGATTTTTCCTCGAGAATTGTTACAAAGCCAGCTGTATTTGATTTTGTGTTTTCAATAATCAATTTTTCTCGATATTTATCGATTTCGAATAGGAAGTCGTATTCGTCCGGCAGACCAGCTTTTGTGCGGTTGGCCGTGCTGCCTATCAGAATGGGCGTGCACAAGAAGTCACTGTCTAAGACTTTCATCTCCTTGCAGACTCGCTTCATCAGGTCTAGCACGGCGTCCCGTATTTTATCGCATTCCCCCTGATGCTCTAATCTTCCCAAGCCTGGCGTCTCCCATATATCAGACAGTGACGTCACACCACTGACATTACAGCGTGATATCTTACGTTTTCTGTCACAATAACAATGGTTGGGCAGCTCACTGACAAAGTATTGGTGCGCCAGTATAGCGCCGGCGGATTCTCTATAGCCGTCGTTGATGGTGACCTCACGGGCGCGATCTACGGCCACCTGGTACGCTGTTTGCACGTCCTCAGGATGCCACGCCCTTATTTTATCCAATAATTCCGTCACAATGCTTGCCTGACCGCCGTAGGCAGCCCACGCCAACACCGTCCAGTCATTGTTACTGCGACTCTCCTCCACACGCGCCCCTGCAGCTAGTAGCTCCATGACACACGATGTATGACCGCTACTGGCAGCATGCATCAACGCCGTCCTGCCATCATCGTCCGTGTGTTCTATGTTAGCGTCCGCACCTAATAACGCTGTGACCGTATCCGTATGACCTCTACCAGCTGCTACCATTACTGCGGTGCTGCCTTTCACGTTCGCGTGTTCTATGTTAGCGCCCGCACCTAATAACACTGTGATCGTATCCGTATGACCTGTTATAGCTGCTGCTGTTACTGCGGTGTCGCCATCACCGTCCACCTGTTCTATGTTAGCGCCCGCACCTAATAACGCTGT
>NW_014579364.1:19909-21159 GCF_000485595.1 Priapulus caudatus
TAATAACGCTGTGACCGTATCCGTATGACCTCTAGCAGCTGCTACCATTAATGCGGTGAAGCCATTCCCCATCACGTGTTCTTTGTTAGCGCCCGCACCTAATAACGCTGTGACCGTATCCGTATGACCGCTAGCAGCTGCTGCTATTAGTGCGATTCTGCCATACTTGTTCGCGTGTTCTATGTTAGCTCCCGCACCTAATAACGCTCTGACCGTATCCGTATGACCGTTACCAGCTGCTCGCATTACTGCGGTGCTGCCATACTTGTTCGCGTGTTCTATGTTAGCGCCCGCACCTAATAACGCTGTGACCGTATCCGTATGACCGTCCTCAGCTGCCACCGTTAATGCGGTGCTGCCATGCTCGTCAGCGTGTTCTATGTTAGCGCCTGCAGCTAATAACGCTGTGACCGTATCCGTATGACCTCTAGCAGCTGCTACCATTAATGCGGTGAAGCCATTATTGTCATCGTGCTCTTTGTTAGCGCCCTCACCTAATAACGCTGTGACCGTATCCGTATGACCGAAAGCAGCTGCTACCATTAATGCGGTGAAGCCCTTATTGTCATCGTGCTCTTTGTTAGCGCCCTCACCTAATAACGCTGTGACCGTATCCGTATGACCGAAAGCAGCTGCTACGTCCACCTGTTCTATGTTAGCGCCCGCACCTAATAACGCTGTGACCGTATCCGTATGACCGTTAATAGCTGCTGCTGTTACTGCGGTGTCGCCATCACCGTTCGCGTGTTCTATGTTAGCGCCCGCACCTAATAACGCTGTGACCGTATCCGTAGGACCGCACTCAGCTGCCAATGTTAATGCTGTGCTGCCATGCCCGTCAGCGTGTTCTATGTTAGCGCCTGCAGCTAATAACCCTGTGACCGTATCCGTATGACCGTTAATAGCTGCTCTCATTAATGCGTTCCACCCCTTCACGGTCGCGTGTTCTATGTTAGCGCCTGCACCTAATAACGCTGTGACCGTATCCGTATGACCCATACCAGCTGCTACCATTAATGCGGTGTTGCCAGTCACCAGCACGTGTTCTTTGTTAGCGCCCGCACCTAATAACGCTGTGACCGTATTCGTATGACCTCTAGCAGCTGCTACCATTAATGCGGTGAAGCCATTCCCCATCACGTGTTCTTTGTTAGCGCCCGCACCTAATAACGCTGTGACCGTATTCGTATGACCTCTAGCAGCTGCTACCATTAATGCGGTGAAGCCATTCCCCATCACGTGGTCTTTGT
>NW_014579364.1:21169-21943 GCF_000485595.1 Priapulus caudatus
GCACCTAATAACGCTGTGACCGTATCCGTATGACCTCTATCAGCTGCTGCTATTACTGCGGTGAAGCCAATATTGTCAGCGTAATCTATGTTAGCTCCTGCACCTAATAACGCTGTGACCGTATCCGTATGACCGCTATGAGCTGCTGCTAGTAAGAAGTCACCTGTGAGGGACGCTGGTAATATGTCTAATCTCGTCGGTGGTCTCTCGGTCGTCTTCCTAACTGCCTTGGATTGATTGTTGTCCATATTGATAGTAATATATTGTGCTTTGATTCTATCCGCTTTTCGATACTTGAAATCTGGAGAAAAAAACATTTCATCTCTCGTAATTAGAAGAAGTTTCAAATTTGTTTCCTTCTCACACTGTACGCCAGCATGCGGCTGCGTTTGATTACGGAATGCACGTGTAAAAACATTAACACCTAGTCATGAAATACACGTGACAAATCTTCACTAAAACGATGATAATTATCCGTGTATTTATAAAAGAGTTTAATTTCATAGATACGAAGATTTAATAGATGTGAATATTAAATGTGAGAAAAATATGCTTGTAACTATTTTTTTATCATGGAAAATCGAAAATGCCGTCAGAACGATTGCAAAGCGGACATAATTTAATAAGAGCAAACTTACTGTTTCTCTATTGTATTTCAGGCACGTGTAGCGGTAGCTGGCGACCCCTGGCGATGGCTGATCACTGTCCTGACACCTGAGAAAACAATACACCTGATGTGACAGTCTATCGTGTAAGGATAAACTAAAATCATAT
>NW_014579364.1:22377-23583 GCF_000485595.1 Priapulus caudatus
TAATCTACAGGTACACACATAAATGTAATTTTAATCAAAAAAATTTACGATTGGATGCATTAAATTAATATTTTGGTAAAAACTTACCAAAGCAGATTCATGCATTAATCTTACGTGGGTCGCTTCTAGTGCGTCACTGCCGACGTCTCCTGAATCGTCTGCTGCCGTTTAGCACTGTCTACAAATATTTAAAAAATCACACATCTCAGCGTAGCTCTTTCTCTACTATCAGTGCATAAAAGCATTATTTATATTCTCACATTCGCTTTCGTTTACTATTTACGATGAGTAGATTTCTTTTTGCCAACATTAATATACAACCGTATACATTTAAGAGTAAACAGTGTAGCAGCGTGTTGATTCAGTCACGGCGGCTGCATACAACAGGCACTCGCGCCATTTTAATAATAAATTATAACTTAGTACCGAAACTTCAATGTTGATGTTTACTCTCTATCGTCTAAAAATGCTTAAATGCCGTCAGCAATCTTACCGCAAACGCACGCCTATGTACACAGAGACAATACATGATGTATCACACACGCATGCACACACGCGCCCGCACTCACACACGCGCAGGCGCGCACGCACGCACACACATACACACCCGCGCGCGTGCATAAACTCACGCGCACACATACGTACACACACGCGCACAAACGCTCGCACACACGCACACAATCGCACACACAAACACGCGCGCACACACAAAATACGCGCGCACCCACGCGTACGCACACACGCGCACGCACAAACACGCGCACACACACACACGCGCGCACAAACACGCGCGCCTATGCGCTTAAACACGCGCGCACACACAAAACACGCGCACGCACGCACGCACGCACACACACACACACACACACACACACACACACACACACACACACACATACATACACATACACACACAAACACAAACGTACGCACACATGAACACACACGCACACACACACACACACACATATATATATATATATCTAGAGCAGATAAAGAAGGAGAGCGTACAACGGTAAAATGCTGAAACCATGCTTCAGTATTAGTCGAATTAATAAACTTTTCTCGTTTTATTCTGACAATCCTTTAATTGCAGTATTATTGATGAGCTGTCTTACTTTGTTCATATAAAACAAACCGCATGTCCCTACGATGCCCCTACGCTGAGATAATGAGCGGTGAAAATCTGGTATTTTCGCCGAAAAC
>NW_014579364.1:29956-31187 GCF_000485595.1 Priapulus caudatus
GAGAGAGAGAGAGAGAGAGAGAGAGAGAGAGAGAGGAGGAGGGGGAGAGAGAGCGAGAGAGAGAGAGTGAGAGAGAGAGAGAGTGAGTGAGAGAGAAAGAGAGTAGACAACAACAGAGAGTAAGATCAAGCCAGAAAAAGGAAGAGAGAGATGTGTGAAAGAGAGAGTGAGAGAGAGAGAGAGTGAGTGAGAGAGAAAGAGAGTAGACAACAACAGAGAGTAAGATCAAGCCAGAAAAAGGAAGAGAGAGATGTGTGAAAGAGAGAGTGAGAGAGAGAAAGAGTAGACAAGAACAGAGAGTAAGATCAAGACAGAAAGAGAAAGAGAGAGAGATGTGTGAAAGAGAAAGTGAGAGAGAGAGAGAGAGAGAGACAGGGGAAGAGGAAGAAAGGAGAGGATAATATGGAACGGAAATATATGTACTGGTGCTATAATAAATGCTGTTGCTGCTGCTACTACTACTGCTACTGCTACTGCTGCTGCTGCTACAACTACTGCTGCTACTGCTACTGCTGCTGCTGCTACTGCTGCTGCTGCTGCTGCTGCTGCTACGGCTGCGTTACTCCTGCTGCTGCTGCTACTGTTGCTACTGTTACTGCTACTGCTGCTGTACGTTACTGCTACTGCTGCTGCTACTGCTGCTACTGCTGCTGCTGCTACTACTACTACTGCTGATACTGCTGCTGCTGCTGTTGCTACTGTTGCTGCTACTGTTGCTGCTACTACTACTACTACTGCTGCTGCTGCTGCTGCTGCTACTACTGCTGCCACTACTGCTGTTGCTACTGTTGCTGCTGCTAACTGCTGCTGCTGCTACTACTGCTACTGCTGCTGCTACTGCTGCTGCTGTTACTGCTGCTACTGCTGCTGCTACTACTACCAGGAGTAAGATAATATAGGAGGAGTATGACACTCCAAAACACGAGAAATTCAACATTTGCTTGCCTAATTTTACCGATGATATATTACGTGCAACTCAATAAAAATGACATCTAAATTAGCGTTGGACATCCACCTCACACTCAAACTTTACTTTGTTTCCATACGTCTTTTTTTATGGAGATATAGCTTTGCACGTCACACATGGTTCATAGCGTTTTACTATGGTGGTGGTTCAGGTTTCCTGGGCTTTCAAACAGTGGCTAGCCTGTGAGGAATGGTCTTGTCTGTTGACAAGAATGTCGTAAACGCAGAAGATGTTTGCTTGCTTGATAAGAATAGTCAGCAGTTG
>NW_014579364.1:32591-35442 GCF_000485595.1 Priapulus caudatus
TCTCTCTCTCTTCTTCTCTCTCTCTCTCTCTCTCTTCTCTCCTCCTCCTTCTTCTTCCTCCTCTCTCTTCTTCTCTCGTTCTCCCCTCTCTCTCTCTCTCCCTCTCTCTCTCTCTCCCCTTTCTCTCCCCCTCTCTCTCTTTGTCCCCGCTCTCGCATTCGCTCGCCTGTCCGTCCGTTCAAAGATCGCACAGGACGCACCCCGCGGTAGCAGCATCCCTCAGCGTAGCAGTATACGTGTGCATCGTGCCATCCTATATACTAGTACTGCATATATATTTCTACAGATATATTCTCTCTCTCACTCTTTCTCTNGAGGTGGATGTCCAACGCTAATTTAGATGTAATTTTTATCGAGTTGAACGTAATATATCATCGGTAAAATTAGGCAAGCAAATGTTGAATTTCTCGTGTTTTGGAGTGTCATACTCCTCCTATATTATCTTACTCCTGCTACTACTACTACTTCTGCTGCTGTGACTGCTGCTACTACTACTGCTGCTGCTGTTGTTGCTACTGCTGCAACTGCTGATGCTACTGTTGCTACTTTGTACTTCTTTCTCTTACAAAAACACGCACCCACACGCACGGACACACGCACACACATACACAGACACACGTGCATGCACGCACACACACACACACACACACACACACACACACACACACAAACACACCTACAGACGTATCCACACGCACACACACACCCACACACGCACGTACCTGTATCGGCTAAGGCTTTGATCTGCTGCTCGAGCACATTCTCCTCTCCCTTACTGAATCCCTGAAGCTCATCTGCTGACTTGATGAGCACCGTACCCTGCAAACATCACGACAACAACTTATCTCATGCTCGCACTCACGCACATACCCACACACGCACGCACACACGCAAACCCACCCACATACATATCCACACGCACACACACCGGATGAGAATGGGCAATGACAAAAAACTCTGAAAATGGCCGGGCGTCTAGGGGGCCACCATAGGCCCCCTTGTCGGGTGCAGGGGTGATGACCCTGTGGGAGCAAGCTCCCCTGAAGCTGAGAGACAATCATATAATTATATAGCTTTCAAACGGCCTCAGATTGAAGTACAAAACTCTAAAATCCCTACGTTTACTCACTGATTTCAAACTGCTATTGGTCAGAAGATTACTTTTCACAGTGTATAGAGTATATATCTGATTGTGTCATGATCACATGATCATTGAGTCACATTGTCTATAGAACCGTGCTTCGACAGTACAGTACTGTACTGTACCTAGTTGTAAGCAGAAAGTTCAAACTGAACTGAGAAACGTCGTGAGAGGCGTGGCTTGCTGTGTGTGCGATCCAATCGCTGAGCAGAAGGCTCGCCGTGTGCGCCAGGCTTTACAGAGTTATCTCCCTTCTACTAATGTACTACTTAATTTATAGCCGCCAGTTTCCTTTTCCGTGTTTGATTCTCAACTGACTGACGCAAACACGCGTAACGCGAACAGTGACTCATCGAATCATTTGCTGCCGACGGCGATAATTAAACAAAGGCCACTACAGTGTTCTGTCGAATAGTATGACAACTTTATTAAATAAAGCTATTGTTGGGCTGTTAACAATAAGATTTGCTACTATCTTACGCCACCCCTAAAAATTCTCAACGCGATTTAGCACGTTTTCACAAAATCGACTCCTGCACGGCACTGCTTCACTACGCAGCATTTCGTCGCATCCGCGGAAATTCGATCATCCCTGAGACACACACACACACACACACACGCACCTATGCATCACTACGCACGCGCGTGCCCACGACACACACACACGCACATCACACACACACAGTGCCACACACACACACTAACGCCGCACTCGTGCGTCGACACCACACGCGAACACACAAACATACAACACACAAACAGTGACACACACACACACACACAACCAGCGCACACACACAGACACACACAACGCACACGCCACACACGCCAGCCACCTACGCCGCCACACACCTACGGATCACGTGTAGACGACACAGGACACATAACCCCTACTCTCTCCCTCCTCCCACTTCCTCCTCCTCTCCTCCTCCTCCCTCCTCCTCCTCCTTCACCACTTTTCAGTCGTGTCGATGTCTATCCTCGGACGCTACTACACTTACTTACTGTGCAGTCGACTGCTGCGATCGAGCTGGGAGAAGAAGTCTTCCAAGCGTGTACTGCTAGCGCCCCTACTGTCACAAACTACGCTATAGCGTTAGCCCTACTGTCCACAAACTACGCTACAGCTGCCCTACTGTCACATTGTACAAACTTACGAATAGCGCCACCTACAACTGTTACTTACTGCAGGACGGCCTCCTGAAATGAGCTGGAGCAGGAAGTCTCTTCGAAGGTTTACTGCTACGCGCCTCCTACTGTCCACATACTATGCTAGTCGCCCCTACTGTCACAAGAACTCACGCTAGCGCCCATACTGCCTCACATTCACAAACTTACATCTAGCGCCACCTATCAACGCCTACTTACTGCTTCAGGATACTGTGAGATTGAGCTGGGGCATAAGCGAATGTCTTCCTGAGGCCTTGTTACTTTGCTAGCGCCCCCTACTGCTCATCAAACTAATGCTTTAGTCGCACCTCCTGCTCACATTACGAAATCTACACTATACGCGTCCCCACTTACACGTTACTCACTTGCGAGGCTCTGTGCGCATGAGCTGGCGAGAGTGAAGCCTCTTCGTAGGCGCTTACTTGCTAAGCTCATGATGCCTGCCGGACGCCCGATCGCAACGCGGACTCATCTCCGCCACTAGGTTCTCACGTTGCTGTCACGGAGCCGCCAGACCATTGGTCTGAAAGCATGTCACGC
>NW_014579365.1:0-7631 GCF_000485595.1 Priapulus caudatus
TGATTTGCTGGTAGTGGACGTCGGGAGGCAGTATGGGATCCTCGGTATGGACTTCCTCGGCAGTAGGGATTGTCAAGTCGATGTCGGCCGAGGATTCCTGATCATCAATGACGTATTGCACCTGCTCCACGGAGAGGAGAAGATTGAGCCGCGTAGCTTGTGGGCTACCCGACGGGTAATCGTACCGGGCGGACACCGAACCACCATAGAAGGGCGACTTCGGGGATCCGCGTGGCAAGGAGGGCAGGTGGCACTCGCCGAAGCCGCAGGACGATTTNCTATTTTATTGCTTCCGACGCCTTTGCCCGTGCCAGATTTGGCTCGAGCCGAGCGTTCACACGGACGTTTTTGGCCCGAGCCTAATTAGGCCCGTGCCAGATTTGGCTCGAGCCGAGCGTTCACACGGACGATTTTGGCCCGAGCCTAATTAGGCCCGTGCCAGATTTGGTCCCATCGAAAACGTCGGACCAGGCCCGAGCCAAATTTTAGCACCAGTTTTCGGTGAGAGGTAGAGCGGTAGAATCGGTTGAGCGGTAGATGCTGCGAGTGTCAAACGTGTACTTCGACGAAATAAAGTCCAAAACAGTATAAAAATTCGAAAAATTTGATCAGGATACACGTTTTCAAGATTGATAATTAAACTCGGAACGTAAGTAAACACTCTGAATCGTAAACAACGCCATCTCGCGACATACTGCCAAAGTATCTGTGAGATATTTGTGCAATAAAATTTATTTGAATTTGAATTTGAATTTGACAGACAGTATTCACTTGTGTACGTGTGAAGTGTGAACGCTCCGACTCAAACCGGCCCGAGCCAAATCTAGCCCATTTGGCTCGAGCCAAACCATGACCGTGTGAACGCGACTATAGACGCTTGCCGGAGTGAAGGTGGCGAACGGGTACCAGTCTATAACGCGCACCAGAACCACAATGGGTGCTGCTAAACACCGCGACGGACCGGAACGTGTTTCACAAGTTCACAATCGAGAACAGTGTATAAAATATAATATCATGTATTGTCACACGTACATACAATATTACATACATATATATACTTATATGTATTGTTATTACAATTCCAAATGATTAACTCTCATGTTGATTTATGCTTATATAAACCAAATAATTGGACATTATTATCTGATCGATGAGCATCACACGTCTGCTTACTAAGCTCCAAAATCAGCTGCATGAATGTGTCCTTTTTTCAAACTATTTTACATTTTTTTATCAATTTTATTTATTAAATTCTTGAGGAAATCATTCACTGCATATGACTGCATGGGACCTAGATTTTGACCTTGCGTTTATATAGTAACTAATAATCGGGAGAGCATAAACAAAAAACGTGTTATTATGGGAATATTTTAATATATACCATATTTTACACATTATTACATCATTATACATAATACACGTATAAATTATATACGTATATATCTTTTCTATCCCGCTCACCCCTCTCTCTGTCCTTTTGCTCACTTTCTTTTACTACGAACGCACGCACGCACATATACACGCACGCACGCACGCACGCACGCACGCACACACACACACACACACAGGTATATTTCCCCCCAGACGCGTGTATATAAGTGTGCAGACAATGCCAGACATATACACGACAGGACCTCAAATTCGTTACAATAATTATATAATATATATATTATATATTACAATTGACTAATTGCCTTCATAACATCATTAATAATCCGTAACAATTTACATCCGGTGTTTCCCGTACTGTTTAGCTGAGGATCCGATTTCATTTACCTTCTTTTTTTATATCTCTCATTCTCATCGGTATTGCAGAAAGAAACGTAATGCTATATAACAATCTCTAGCATTCGAAGGTTAATTATAGTGCCAGAAAAATCGTGTGTCACACGCAATACTGTGTTTATTTTTGATTTTTGATTTGATCCTATTATATATATATGCCTGCTTGTGTGTGCGTCCGCGTGTGTTCGTGTCCATGCGTGTGTTGAACGTGAGTGAACCGTTATTACGCTGCCATATAATTTATTTGTTTGGACCATAGGTAGGGATACAAGAAAAGTTACTACTTTACTACAGGGCTACACGACGATATCATTTCCGAACGAGCGCCTCATTCCTTGGACACGAGGTATCCGCCGAAGGAGTGCGCTGCGATCCGGCGAAGCTGCGGGCCGTGGAGAAGTGGATTCGGCCGCGCACGGTGAGGGAGGTACGAGGGTTCTTAGGGTTCGCGAACTATTACCGAAAGTTCATCTCGGAGTTTGCGGCCTTAGCGAATTTTCTCACCAACCTTACGAAGAGGATGGTCCGTTTTGAATAGACAGAGGACTGTGAGACGGCGTTCCAGACGATCAAGCAATGATTGACGGAAGCACCAGTCCTCGGGTATCCGCAAAGAGATGGCCAGTTCATCGTGGATACGGATACGAGCGGGATAGGAATGGGAGCGGTCCTATCACAAGTACAGGATGGTAGGGAACGTGTGATAGCGTACGGGAGTCGTGGATTCGGCCCGACACAACGACGCTACTGCACTACGAACCGGGAGTTGTTGGCAGTAGTCACCTTCGTTCGTCAGTTCCGCCACTACTTGCAAGGACGACCTTTCCTAGTACGGACCGACCATGCCTCGTTGAAGTGGCTCATGAACTTCAAGGAGCCGGAAGGTATCGTCGCCCGCTGGATTGCGTTCCTGAGTATTTTCGATATGCACATAGAGCATAGGCCAGGCCGGTTGCATGGAAACGCAGACGGGTTGTCGCGTTGGGCCGAGGTTAGAAGATGCAAGAGCGAAGATTGCCCTGGATGTACGGAGAGTGAGACGCAGAGCTCCGCCGGAGAAGGGCGGGATAGAAATACTTCTGGGAGTAACGAACTACCTGCCGCCGAAGAGCCGGGTAGAACGACCTCTATAAGTCCCACCGGGAAAGGTTGGGATAGTACCTCAGGGAGAGCGTGACGATTCGCCGAAGTACGACAGAGCAAAAGCGATCCCGAGGGAGTGCGGAACATTTGGGGCGAGGGATGTTCTAAGCGTGCCAAGGGCACAGGGAAAGTCACAGAGAGAAGCGATGGCCGCCGAAACCGAGCGTCAAAGGAATCGAGCAGGCCGACACGCACGAAGCGTGGGGGTGAGAAGTCGCCGAGCAGGGGTGAAGGAGAAATTCGTGGCGAGAGAGGAGGCGAGATGGAGAATTCGCCGAGCGGGGGCGAAACAGAAGTACCAGGCGAGATGGGTGAAGAGAAGTGGAGGAAGTCGCCGGGCAAGGGCGACGAAGAAGTTCTTGGCGAACGGAACGGCGAGAACGCGACTTCGCCGAACCAGGAAGAGAGAGAGTCATGGGGTAGAGAAGACGGAGAGTCTGCTCGGAGTTGGAGGAGTAGACTGGGGACGGACCGAATAGCCGAGGAGACCCGACTGTTGGAGCCGCGGACGACGAGCGAAGGGGAGCGCTGTACGCTACGAGCCGCGAACGCCGCCACAACAGCATGGGAACAGCTAGGCCCGTGGAGCGACGATCAGCTGAGGGATTGGCAACAGGGAGACGCCACTCTCAGGCTGATCTGCGATCTCAAGCGAAAACACGTTGACCGGCCGTCGTACGATGCGTTGGCCGAGGCTTCGTGGGAGGGAAAATCCTACTGGAGTCTCTGGGACCGACTGGAGCTTCAGCAAGGTACATCTACTTCGACCGGTACACATACTCTATATCACTGTGTATTTGTGCATGCACATTGGGCGTGCGCGCTATGTGTTGCAGCGGTGTATTGGACGGTGTTGATGTGAAGTTATTAGGTCAAATCAAACATTAAGACTGGTACTGGTACTGGTAGGTCCAGTACTGACAAGTTGTATTTATTAACCATCATTTTATTATTGAAACGGTCCAAGTGCCTGTGGGCAAATCCGCCCGCTGAGAGAACTGATGCGATTTCGTTACTCGGGGAAGAGTGGGGAGATGAGCTAAGTGAGACCGAGTCGAGCAGCAACAGCGAGGACGAAGACGCGAGCGAAAGAGAAGCGGCTCGCGCGATAGAATCAGGCACCGCAGAAGAGGAGATAGCTGCTGCCAAAGGACGTGAAAGCGGCGAAGCACTATCGCCCCGTAGCAAAAGAGAGAGGGAGAAAGCAGCGCTTCACGCCGCCGAGCCGACGTCGAGGGCGATTCGACGCCCGACGCCGACGAAAGCGGTAGCGACAGACGAAGCGAGAATCTGGGATAGAATCGCCGCGGAGGGAGATTCGCTGGCGCCGTTCGTGATGACGGAGGCTGAGAGGGAGAAGCCCTCCGTACACACCGACGATGCGTGTGAGCCAAAGACTGTGCTCACTACGGCCGCGTTCGGGGAGAGAGACGACGGAGAGAAGAGAGCGGTGACAGCAGAGCAGCAGCTGTCTGAGAACAGTGGGTCTACGTTATCCGTAACCAGTAGCCTGGCAGACGCTGCACACGGTAGCTCGGCGGCTCGGCGAGGAGGAAAGCGCCAACGCGAGCCTCATTCGAAAGGAGAAGTGCGACCGACGAGCGAGCCACCGACAGGGGAGAAGCCGAAGGAGGGAAGAGTCACCCGCGAAGGAAGGGAGAAGTGACCGACGTCGATTGGCCTGAACATTTAGACCAACCTCGATCGCCGAGGGCGATTCGACGCCAGACACTGACGCTGGAGGAAGTAAGGAGCGGGAAGGCTCTTTCGCTCCGACGGTTTGACGAATCGACGAATCGGGCCAAACAGATGCCGCCGAACAGATGGGCGTGATGTCGTGCTTGTCAGTTACCAACGAGGCATGCGCAGGACCACGAGTGGGAATATCACACTCTATCTGGGTGGCGGGTACACTGTCCATTCAGGAGTTGCACGTACACGTGTACTGCACGGGTTGAGTATCGGATGCGAGCGCACTTACGGCATACACACCGAAAACCCGGCGGCTACCAGCGAGAGGGAGAGAAGCAGTGGCAGATGAGAACCGGCTTCATGACAGAATACAGGCAGTGCCGGATTAACCATTAAGCAGACTAAGCACGTGCTTAGGGCACCACGGCCAAAGGGAGCACCACAAAGTTGGGAAAAGGGTGAAAAGAAAAAAAAACTAATAAAGATTTGTACTTCCCAGGTGTACCACAAGGGGCCCCCAACAATACAATACAATACAAGGGGCCCCTAATGCCACCCAACAAGGTGCTAATTCCCAATTATCAGAAAGTGAAAGGTACTCAAAGACTTGTCAGACACTCATTGATGCTTATCCAGATGACATGAACAACACTTTGTCTACAGAGCTTCAGCAGTTTCATTCATATGTTCTTCATAATTTTAAAACAACCAAGAAAACATCTTTCACTCACATGGAACTTTACAACACAATTACAGAAGACAAGAGAGTGCCTTTCCAAATGTTGAAATTGCCTTAAGAATATTTTTAACATTAATGGTCACCAACTGCACAACAGAGAGGTCTTTCTCACAACTGAAACGTGTAAAAAAACAAATAGATTGACTCGTAGTCAGAATGAAGGTGTACATGCATGTACGCTCAAAATTGCCTCAAATACCATCTCCTGCGATCTACATTTTTAAAAATTTCTGGGGGAGGACCCCCATACCTCCCGCCTGTTTATCACCACCCTCCTTGAAATCCTACATAAATTTTTGTACTGCTGCAACCTGCATTGTATATTTGGTCAGACAGGTCAACAACTAAAATGGACTAGGTCAGTGTGGAAAGGAGGAGGCACCAAGATTGGTCAGTGCTAAGGGCACCAGTGAGCCTTAATCCTGAATACAGGGGGGATGCAAAGGGCTACGCGGTAGGCGACCCCGAACTACCTGCTGTCATGGGAAAGCGAGTGATCCGGGATGCCGACGAGTCGTCGCAGGGAGACCGAAAGCGAAGAGCGGGGCGACGAAGGAGAAGGGGAAGACTGGAGGGAGAAGCGCTACATTGACAGCCTGCGCCGCCCGACCGAATACCAGTGAGGAGAAGCACAGGTCGGAGCCTAAAAAGAATCCGCAGGTTGTAATACGTAAACTAGCTGCGCCGCGCTCGCCTCCAGCGGACAAGAGGTCGAGAATGGCAGAGCCGCGGGTAGCTGCGGTAGATCGACGGAGGCACCGTAGTGGATCGGGGAGCCGGTCTGAGAACTCCGCTGGGAGGAGGGAGACGCCCTCCCGACCTAGCGAAGCAGCAAGGAGTGATGCGCATCGGAGCCACGCTAGCCGTGTGCGCCGAGCGAGTCCCGAACGTGAGCGACGACCGGCGACCGAATCAGTCGGTGACCTGCTGTCACCGAATCAGAGATCCGAGAGTGGGACAGCTCAGGAGCGACGAGGTGTACTGACCTCGCCTAGCCCGGACGTGCAACCATGGAGGCTGGACGACCGATGGCTGGACGAGGTGGGCTTGATCCGCACGGAACTTGTTCGGGAGATGAGCGACGCAGATCTACGACGGGTACAGGAGCATTGCACCGCCTTCGCCAACAGCAGATGGAGGTAAATGACAAAGTAACACGCCGACTGTTAGGCACACTCACGCATACGCCCACACCCACGCTCACGCCCACGCTCAAACATACGCATACACCCACACATACGCCCACGCATACGTCCACGCTCACACCCACGCATACGCTCACACCCACGCATACGCTCACGCTCACGCCCACGCATACGCTCACGCTCAAACATACGCTCACGCCCACGCATACACCCACGCTTACGCTCACGCATACGCCCACACCCACGCTCAAACATACGCTCACGCCCACGCATACGCCCGTGCCCACGCCCACGCTCACACATACGCTCAAACATACGCTCACGCCCACGTATACGCTCAAACATACGCTCACACCCACGCATACGCATACGCCCACGCTTACGCTCACGCCCACGCTTACGCTCACGCCCACGCCCACGCATATGCTCACGCCCACGCATACGCTCACACCCACTCATACGCTCACGCCCACGCATACGCTCAAACATACGATCAGGCATACGCTCACGCATACGCCCACGCCCACTCTTATGCTCACGCATACGCCCACGCATACGCTCACGCCCACGCATACGCTCTCGCTCACGCCCACTCTTACGCTCACGCATACGCCCACGCATACGCTCACGCATACGCCCACGCCCACGCCCACTCTTACGCTCACGCATACGCTCACGCCCACTCTTACGCTCACGCATACGCCCACGCATACGCTCACGCATACGCCCACGCCCACTCTTACGCTCACGCCCACGCCCAAGCATACACCCTCGCTCACGCCCACAAATACGCTAACGCCCAAGCATACGCCCACGCTCACGCCCACGCATACGCCCACGCATACGCCCACGCATCACGCCCACGCATACGCCCACGCCCAAGCATACACCCTCGCTCACGCCCACAAATACGCTCAAACATACGCTCACGCCCACGCATACGCCCACGCCCACGCATACACCCTCGCTCACGCCCACAAATACGCTCAAACATACGCTCACGCCCACGCATACGCCCACGCCCACGCATACACCCTCGCTCACGCCCACAAATACGCTCAAACATACGCTCACGCCCACGCATACGCCCACGCCCACGCATACACCCTCGCTCACGCCCACAAATA
>NW_014579365.1:7641-12577 GCF_000485595.1 Priapulus caudatus
ATAATTTATAAACCAAAATGAATCACAATTTGTGACGGTAGATGGCGCTATACCCGCTTTGATGTTTCTTAGCGATGGATAAATAGGTTATGTTTTGTAAAACTTTACTCTAATATAGACATCTTATCGGCAGGGCGGAGAGGAAATACCAATTTTGCATTAAAGATATTGTCAATGAAATCTTGTAAAACGAACCAGACGAGTGTGACACCACAGACTGTTATCTGCGTGTCTATATAATATGCTATATAATTGCCAAAACCTACGTAATTTGCTTCTTTTTTTGTAAATATCAAAACTCCTAGCCCTTATTCATTCACATACCAAAAATGAGCAAAATCCGTTGAACCTGAACTGACTAATGGCAATTCCCATTTTTGCCAAAAAATTGCCGTGGCTCGAAAGTACGTCGACTGGCGTGCTCCAAAATAGGACGTTTAATATGGGAGTATAGCAGTAACAACTATACCCAATTTCAAACATGGGGGTCAAACGGTTCCTGAGTTATCGTTGACCATAGCCAAATGTTGACGGACAGACGGACGGACGGACTGACGGACAGACGTAAGACGGATAACGACCCATGGCAATAGCTCAGCTTGACGATGTCAAGGTGAGCTAAAAACGTGCGCGGAAATAATCTGCACATGGGTGCAGGGACACACCTCCTGATTCCTCTTATCGGAGTGGCTGAGGTGCAAAAAGTTGATCAACTCGATGACCAAAAATCGAGAAAATAGAAAATTTTTCTAATCTCTCTACTAGTTGATATAAACTTTTTGCGCTGTTTGCAACTGTTGAGCGCTCAAATTTTACTTTTACACTTCACACTTTCGGTCGATTAGTTGAAATGTTCATCAACTCGTCAACTTTTCAACACAAAGGTGATAGTGTAAAACCCATGCAGCATTATTGATGTAGTCATCACGCGATCCATTTTTCCTTTCTGTGATCGTAACTAAAACCGTACGCGTATTTTGATAAGAAAGTGTGATCATGAGTAAAACCAGGCAACGTGCCGATCGCACCTAGTACTGGGTACTATGTGGGCATTGTTGAGTAGGCTTTCTGCCATTTATCGGCTCCCACCGTAGTGTACCACCTATAGCCACGCACTTATTGCGCTAGCTATAAAACAGCAAGCATGACAAAACCTATCAAAGGAGTACAAATAGCTGCATGTTCCCGTAGTCAAAACACATCCTGGCACCATCATGGTCGTACGATAGAAATCTGGGAAAACATGGAAGGGTGAATAGAGGTTTTCGTTTCCTAATCTGTTACCTACTGAACCTGTAACCTAGGACGGCACGGACGGGAACGCGAAACTGTTACGTCACTGGCCACCGGTCAGTACTAGCCGAGCGAGTGAGAGCATACACCCTCGCTCACGCCCACAAATACGCTCAAACATACGCTTACGCCCAAGCATACGCCCACGCATACGCCCACTCTTACGCTCACGCTCACGCCCACGCATACGCTCACGCCCACGCATACGCTCAAACATACGCTCACGCCCACGCATACGCTCACACCCACGCATACGCATACGCTCACACCCATGCGTACGCTCACGCCCACGCCCACGCATACGCTCAAACATACGATCACGCCCACGCATACACTCAAACATACGATCACGCCCACGCATACGCTCACACCTACGCATACGCATACGCCCACTCTTATGCTCACGCCCACGCTTACGCTCACGCCCACGCATACGCCCACGCATACGCTCACGCTCACGTATACCCTCACGCTCACGCTCACGCCCACGCTCACGCTCACGCTTACACTCACGCCCACGCCCATACACGCCCATGCTGATACACAATGTTTTACCACTTAGCAGAGCGTCTCCTCCACTCTAGCCCTTGGACCTGACTCTATCGGGACTAGAGTACACAGGGTAGGGCCCCCACGGGCCTGCGGTCGTGTGTGGTGTGTCGCCTGCTCGTCACTGCCGCGCCGTGCGAGTGCCGCACGTGGGATAGACAAGATCAACTTCTATGTTTAAACTGCTGACTTTCGGTCGATCAGATCGTCATCTTTTCAACAGAAAGTTGATAAGTGTAAATCTAGCTTAAGAGGTGCGGTGACGGGGATATGCAACCACAACACAGTTTATTAAGCTGGGTTTACACTATCGAAAAGTCGACGAGTTGATCAACTTTTCAACGTTCCATCAACCTTTCTATCAGATGTTTTTACATTATCTTAAAGTTTTTACATTATCGACCGCGAGTCGGCAAACGTTTCAACATTTCACCAGCAGTGTGCACGCGGGGCGATGTCGATACACGTTTTTGCACGTATTAATTCGCGCCAGCTGTGTAGCTCGCTTGGCGCTAATAGCAATGAAAGTGTCAATGACACTGTAGCTCACCACAAAAAAAGGACACAAATGAGTGTGAGAAGAAGTTAGTTTTAATTGGGCAACCATCGACGTACATTATAGAAACGAAGAGTATATATGGGCGAACTCCCATTATATACTCTTGATAATTGTATGTGTAATTTTTTATGTGAAAATAAATGTTTGAGATGTGAAAGTCTGAGATGTGGGCGAGTGATGGCGTTACACCTAAATGATCGCCATTTAACGTTTTTATAATATTCAGATTTAGGCACTGCCTAAAAGCGGAGTGTAACGTGTAAGATTGACAGGATACGCTTATTCCACGTAGCTGCTATATACCACGTGACAATGGTGTTTCCCTGCCCATAACACAACTTTTGTCAAAGGTTAATTGGTTGCATGGAAGTGTTTACTTCGTATGAGTTTTTCTAGGCGGTAGCACACGGTTGCCATCTGTATATCGCAATAATAATTTATAAACCAAAATGAATCACAATTTGTGACGGTAGATGGCGCTATACCCGCTTTGACGTTTCTTAGCGATGGCGTTAGAAATAAATAGGTTATGCTGCGTTCCGACATGTTTTGTAAAACTTTACTCTAATATAGACGTTTTATCGGCAGGGTGGAGAGGAAATACCAATTTTGCATTAAAGATATTGTCAATGAAATCTTGTAAAACGAACCAGACGAGTGTGACACCACAGACTGTTATTTTTTGCGATTTTTTTTTTTTTTTTTTTAAACGAGGAAATGAAAATAAAACGCGAGAATGCAACTAACAAAACGAGGAAAACCGCGGATCCGCGGAGATTTCACAGGCCTGAATACTTCCGGGAGTAGCGAGAGTCTCACCGAACAAGTCGGAAGAGAAAAGCCTATCTCCGTGGCTACCGCTAGAGAAGAGCGGGATAGAAATACTTCTGGGAGTAATCGGGCTCGGCCAGTAAGCGATCGATCGGTTGATATCGATCGTTGAGCGAGTAAACTATTGTGCGGGAGATATATTTCTTGAATTAACACCAGCGCCGAAACGAGTGAGTACGACTCAGAAAGCTCTTTGAAAGCTGCTCGTTTGCCTACCGGTGCGTTCAGTGTGTATCTTCCCCATTCTTTCGTTGTGTTGCAATAAACATCATTCACTCTTAGCACACTTTTGCCTGCGCCTTCATTTCTCCCCACGTCTACACGTCAATCTTACCGCCGAGGAAAGGTACGCCTGTAACCGTACGCATCCTAGCTCACACCATCTCATAAGTCTTACACAACACACGCGCGGGAGAAAAATCTTTTGCGTGAAGGGGTACTACCAACGCAGCGAATACTACCAACGCAGCGAACACTACCAACGCAGCGAATACTACCGAAGAGGATCGTTTTAGAGGCGGCGATTCTACTTGCGAAGCTGCGCGCACCTTTTGGGCGCGAAACATCTGACACCGAAAAGTTCGGCGAGCGAACTGCGCACAGGGAGCGGCAGAGAAGAGGCCGACGCCGTTACAATAGCAACTGATCTGATGCGTGTGAAAGCTAACAAAAAGCTGCTCCGCGTTGAGTTAGAAAAGAACACAGGGAAAGTTGTAACATTGTTTGACCTGAGCAACATCAAAGCCATATCACAGCATGCTGTAAATGGAAACGAATTGGCTAGCGTTGTCTGCCACTTAACTAACATCAGTAGTAAGTTTTGTTTAATACGAGTTACAAAGCTATGTGGTTTTCATGGTACTTCCACATCTCTGAATAGTGAAGTATAGTATACAAACTTTATTGTCTACAAAAACAAACTGAGATGAATGTTTTTCATTAAAATGTATGAAGCAATAAAGGCAGCAGATTCCAACTCCTACACACTGTATATCAGTCCTTGGTATCATGTGGTTTCAAATATATCTAAACAAGTTGAAGATATTTTTCCTACATGTGCTGTCTACTGATGGGCCCAATTGTTGGTTTTAGGATCTGCCGTGGAAGTTGTGAAAGATGACGAGAATATCCTCACAGGACTTTTTGTTCCAAGACCTGCAAATGCGCCAAACCTACAACAGATATCCAGAGATGTTGATGTGCGACGATACATACAAACTCAACAATATTCGCATGCACTTGTACTTGATGGCAGTAATCGGTGGCAACGGTCAATTGGCCGTATTGCAGTTGACATCTAATGAAACAGGTGCTGCCCTTTCGAAAATGGTTCAGGGAAGTTAGAACTACAGTCTGTTACTAATCAGTAACTTCTACAGTACTAATATATATATATACACAACAATATAAAAAAATTCGACAGTATATGTCTAGTGTGTGTTATCAATGCCTTTTATGTAAAGTAACATGCAACACCTTTTACAATTGATTACTCATGAAGACTCGTTATCGGAATGTTAATGAAAGTGTCAATGACACTGTAGCTCACCACAAAAAAGAACACAAATGAGCGAGTGAGAAGAAGTCAGTTTTAATTGAGCAACCATCGACGTACATTATAGAAATGAAGAGTATATATGGGAGAACTCCCATTATATACTCGTGATAATTATATGTGTAATTTTTTATGTGAAAATAATAAAG
>NW_014579365.1:12602-21214 GCF_000485595.1 Priapulus caudatus
TACAGCTGATGATGGGCCAGTGTCCGTTGGCGCTACGCGACGGCTTCATCGAGCGTGATACGCAGATTCAAGAGAACACGAGGCGTACACGGGAGAAGAATAAGGTTATTATGACAAAAGAGCTAAAGCAGCAGAGTTCGTGCCGGGGACTCTGTTTATGGTATATCCTACACGAAAGCCATCCCAGTCGAGGAAGCTTGCGTCGTATTTTCGACCATATTACGTAGTAGTTCAGCAGTTGTCGGTAGTTAAATTCCTTATTAAGGATGTACGGTCAGGGCGTACACATGCGGTACATGTCGATAACCTCCGGCCAGCTTTTCCACAGGATGCATGGGACAAGTACGTGCCACGAGAGAAAGTACTGACGACGGACAGACGGGTACAGCCGGAACGGAGTGCTCAATTTGTGCAAGCACCGCACATGCAGGCAGAGGAAGCTGATGAGTGGGAGGAAGAGGACGTCATTCCTCTGGCACGACTGAAGTAGTTGTGCTAACAGTCAGTGAATTATCATAACATTGTTTTTCTATTTCCAGGGCAGTTGTTGTATTTCTCCTGCAAGAGAGCATGGGAGACTTGTCAGTGGAGCAGATCCATGCAGTCCAGGCGCGGTATCGTTCCAGGCAGCAAGGGCAAATGGCGGTAACTGAAGTCATTGGCTAATTACGTTTAATATAAATATTTACACAGATTGATCACTACATGGCGGTATTGGGTAAAGAATTACTCTGTTCCAACTGACACGCGGCACCTAAAAACCTCGGGCCTATCGCAAAATCAAAATGGGTCTGACTCGCAATGGCAATGGATCTGAATATTATATTAATAATCATGTGCCTGGTTTCGTAGTAAAATTGTATCATTAACAACCCGTTGCAAGATAATACATTCTCTTATCAACATCATCGTTCAGCGGCTATTTTTTCGGCGGATGGTAGATTATCTAAAATGATATTTGGGACGGCTACTGAGGCGGATGTGAAGCAGTTGCAACAGGAAATAATTGCCTTGCAGGGATCGGGAGACAGCATGAGACATTTGATAAATCAGTCAGTCACGGTTTTAAATTCAACGAGATTCACACTGAATTTAACACTAAGTAATGCAGCAGTTAACCAGTGACACGCCGACAGGTAACAGTAATGGTTAATAAAATGCCAGAGATTTTTCTCAATTTCAAATACAACACTTACATATTTGAAATCACTTTCAGCAGGTTACAGATTACAATAAGCAGTTTGGCGTTGTCTTTTGCGCATGTACAAGACACATTTGATCAGTTGGCGAATAATATTAATTCATTATTAGCAGGAAGATTACCGACAGCACTGATTTCCCAAGCCAGCTACAGATGTTACTTCAGGAAATAAAAGGGAATCTTCCAGCATCACTCATTTGCACACGCAGCGGGAAGGGAAGGGCACTCATGTTGCCACGCAGCCATAATAAAAACACAATATATTTTTTGGTGAACACAAATGCTATACCGTCTTCTTGATTATTATACTTTAACACTATAAGTGCAAACTACGCTCTACAATAGTCAGTCAGGTTCAGATTTCTCATTTTGTATGTGTGAATGAATAAAGCTATGGGTTTGATATTTAAAAAAATTATGCAAATTAAGTAGGGTTTGGCATTTAAGCATGTTATATAGACATGCAGATAACAAACAGTCTGTGGTGTCACACACGTCTGTTCGTTTTAAAAAGATTTCATTGACAATATCTTTAATGCAAATTTTTGCCTAATGAATACATATTATGATTATACTATATATATTATATTATTATTATTATGATATAATGATTTATGCTAAGAAACATCAAGCGGGTGTAGCGCCATCTACCGTCACAAATTCTGATTCATTTTGGTTTATAAATTATTTTATAATTTATATAGAATATTGCAGACAGGCGGACGGACGGACGAACGTACGACGACTCATGGCAATAGCTCAGCTTGCCGATGTCAAGGTGAGCTAATAATATATTTGAATACACACATACATGTACTGCAAGAGTAACAAATGTCGCTATTTTTACGTTGTAACATTCAACACGATTTCAATTTTATACCCTCATACCATTCATACTAGTTTTGTGTGCTCATATGAAGAACTGAACTGATCTGCACTAAACTGAATTACCATGTCATCTTACCCAGCTCTCATAACAATTACGCATCACATGGCCTCATATTATTGAAGCATACTCATGACTAGGCGACTTTCATATTACACTGCTCACCGCAGTGACTATACAGACAGTTTACATACATTAGAGGAAAACTCACATAAGATGCATGTGAGAACATAACATTATAGTTTTTAACTTATTGTCAGTATTCTTTCTCACCTCATGACATTAACAATACTCATGGATAAGTTAGTGAGTAACCATATAGAAGGGACTGTAGAAAACTGTTGTGTGAGGACGTGATGATGAACCAGCCCAGCTCATACTCTCACAACGAAGATTGAATCAAATTGCCTTCGATCCCTGTGATACGATGAAATCCTACAACAAAACCAAAACAATATATGTGTTATTAACTTATTACTACAAAGTAATAAAAAGTTTGCTGGAATCTGAACTCTTAGACGAACAATTCAGCACCATCTATTAACACGTTAGTTACTAGGTCTTGATTGAACTCAACTCTCAGCAGTAGCAAAAGCAGAAGCAGAAGCAGTAGCAGTAGCAGTAGCAGTAGTAGCAGTAGCAGTAGTAGCAGTAGTAGCAGTAGTACTACTAATAGTTACTCTGCATTATCAGTAGTTGGTGATCTTGTATATAGTATAAAAATTAAAATGTATATAGTATATAATAAGTTGTACACAGTAAATATTAAACAGTATACAGTATATAGCACAGAATATATAGGATATAGTGGGTATGTATAATATAGCATAGAAAGACCTTGAGTGGTTTGAGGGCATTGGTGGCCTGCAGCCCCAGGCTGCGCAGCATCACAGCAGGAGCAAGCGACGTGCCGTACAGCCTGTTCAGTCCATCGACTGTCGCCATGACAGGCAACACCCGAAGCTGACGCTCAGACTCATAATCCATGAGGTGTGCCAGATCCCCTACAACAAACGACCTATGAGAAAAGCCTTCACATTATATCTTGTTCCTTGTATGGACGGAAACGCAACAGGTTTTCATGGACTCCATCACATTAGATAACAGCACATTGCATATCATCTTATTGCAGTAGAATTTTTGGTATTGCAGTGTGTCACATATCAGAGAATTTTGTGGTGAGATATGTTATCACATCACTAGTGCTTATATAAACACTTACGCAAGTACACACTCAATCATGCATGCATGCATGCAAGTGCACATGTATATAAAATGTTACAGTAGCAAAATTGTAAGACCCAAAGATAAGGTCCCCAGAGAATTCTTATTACTCAACCGTAACGTGCGCATGCGTGTACATCTGTGAGTGTGTGTGCGTGCACACATCTTGCATGTGCATGCGAGTGTACGTGCGTGCATGCCTGTGTGCTTGTGGCACCCTCACCAATGTCACAGCCACTGTTCTTGGCACTGATTAGGTTTTCACGCAGGCAGGCAACATCTCCGAAGCCAAGATTTACTCCCTGTCCTGCCAGTGGATGAACTCTGTGTGCAGCATCCCTGCAAAAAACGTTTAAGCCATACATGACATAAACACATCTAAAAAGGATAGACCAGAGTCAGTTATCCTACTCGAAGATATTGGCATCAATCCATGAAGTTAGTGTCCATACAGGGAATAATTTTCAGTAAGAGAGTTGGATCATTATAGTCTACACGAAACTGGCATTAGCTATTATACTGCAAATTTTGCATTAAAGATATTGTCAATGAAATCTTGTAAAACGAACCAGACGAGTGTGACACCACAGACTGTTTGTTATCTGCGTGTCTATATAATATGCTATATAACTGCCAAACCCTACCTAATTTGCATAATTTTTTTTTAAACATTAAAACTCCTAGCCCTTATTCATTCACATACCAAAAATGAGCAAAATCCGTTGAACCTGAACTGACTAATAGCAATTCCCATTCTTGCCAAAAAATTGCCGTGGCTCGAAAGTACGTCGACTGGCGTGCTCCGAAATAGGACGTTTAATATGGGAGCATAGCGTTAACAACTATACCCAATTTAAAACATGTGGGTCAAACGGTTCCTGAGTTATCGTTGACCGTAGCCAAATGTTGACGGACGTACGACGGACGACGTCCCATGGCAATAGCTCAGCTTGACGATGTCAAGGTGAGCTAACAAAAGCAGCATAACAATAAACAAAGGGAAACGAGGGGTACGCCTAGTGACCGAAGAGGAGAGGTCGGTCGCGCTAGAAAACTAGCATAAATAAGCAGAGAATGTAACAGAGAAGGGAGAGTGTGCTGGGACGACTACGAGACGATCTATCCAACCTCCTCCGACGAGATGATGTATACGTAAATATGGTTTTTCTTTGTATGATAGTTAGAATATGTCAATAGTTTAGATCATTGATACTGCGTGTGAGATTGATTGCGACGTTACAGTAATGCGGTTAGAGAATATAAGTTAACGTGGTATAAGTATATGTGTAGCGGAGGTTGGGAGTTAGTCATACCGCGGTTATATTCGCTGTCGGGATGCAACAGAATAAGCGAGTGGTAACGTTAACGAAGGTAGAGACTGCACTTGTAGGCAGCGTCAGGTAGTTTATTAAAATGACGAATTTATAACCAATGTGGTGTTGAGATTGTATCGTGCGGTGATTGGAGGGGAGTTATTAATAAATATGATTCATGAGTGTATTATATAAAGTCATGCGTTGAGTTGTTTTATCAGCGGCTGTATTTTATATCCTCGAGCCGGGTTATTCCTTCACAAGGTATTAAAACATAATTACGATCACGCCGTCGCACGTCGGCTTTAATTTAAAGCATGCGATGACAAACCTACTGATTTTGGTGTAAAACACGATTGTGCAATAAATAATATATTTGAATACACACATACATGTACTGCAAGAGTAACAAATGTCGCTATTTTTGCGTTGTAACATTCAACACGATTTCAATTTTATACCCTCATACCATTCATACTAGTTTTTTTTGTGCTCATATCAAGAACTGAACTGATCTGCACTAAACTGAATTACCATGTCAACTTACCCAGCTCTCATATGATAACAATTACGCATCACATGGCCTCATATTATTGAAGCATACCCATGACTAGGCGACTTTCATATTGCACTGCTCACCGCAGTGACTATACAGACAGTTTACATACATTAGAGGAAAACTCACATAAGATGCGTGTGAGAGCATAACATTATAGTTTTGAACTTATTGTCAGTATTCTTTCTCACCTCATGACATTAACAACACTCATGGATAAGTTAGTAAGTAAACATATAGAAGGGACTGTAGAAAACTGTTGTGTGAAGACGTGATGATGAACCAGCCCAGCTCATACTCTCACAACGAAGATTGAATCAAATTGCCTTCGATCCCTGTGATACGATGAAATCCTACAACAAAACCAAAACAATATATGTGTTATTAACTTATTACTACAAAGTAATGAAAAGTTTGCTGGAATCTGAAGTCTTAGACGAACAATTCAGCACCATCTATTAACACTTTAGTTACTAGGTCTTGATTGAACTCAACTCTCAGCAGAAGCAGTAGCAATAGTAGCAGTAGTAGCAGTAGCAGTAGTAGTAGTAGTACTACTAATAGTTACTCTGCATTATCAGTAGTATGTTTTCTTGTATATAGTATAAAAATTAAAATATATATAGTATATAATAAGTTGTAAACAGTAAATATTAAACAGTATACAGTATATAGCACAGAATATATAGGATATAGTGGGTATGTATAATATAGCATAGAAAGACCTTGAGTGGTTTGAGGGCATTGGTGGCCTGCAGCCCCAGGCTGCGCAGCATCACAGCAGGAGCAAGCGACGTGCCGTACAGTCTGTTCAGTCCATCGACTGTCGCCATGACAGGCAACACCCGAAGCTGACGCTCAGACTCATAATCCATGAGGTGGGCCAGATCCCCTACAACAAACGACCTATGAGAAAAGCCTTCACATTATATCTTGTTCCTTGTATGGACGGAAACGCAACAGGTTTTCATGGACTCTATCACATTAGATAACAGGACATTGCATATCACCTTATTGCAGTAGAATTTTTGGTATTGCAGTGTGTCACATATCAGAGAATTTTGTGGCGAGATATGTTATCACATCACTAGTGCTTATATAAACACTTACGCAAGCACACACTCAATCATGCATGCATGCAAGCGCACATGTATATAAAATGTTACAGTAGCAGGTCCGTAGCCAGGGTGGGTTCGGGGGGGTTCGAACNTCCTACACACAGTACATATCCTATAGGAAATCAGCTACCCTCAGCATATCAGCTATTACACAGGATGTCAGAGATATCCTACACACAGTACATATCCTATAGGAAATCAGCGACAATCAGCATATCAGCTATTACACAGGATGTGAGAGATATCCTACACACAGTACATATCCTATAGGAAATCAGCTATTACACAGGATGTCAGAGATATCCTACACACAGTACATATCCTATAGGAAATCAGCTACCCTCAGCAAATAGCTTTACACAGGATGTGAGAGATATCCACACACAGTTACATATTCCTATAGGAAATCAGCGACTCAAAGCCAAATCAGCTGTACACCAGGCATGTGAGAGCATATCCTACACACAGTACAGTATCTATAGGAAATCAGCCGACCCTCAGCATACCAGCTATTACACGGATGTGAGATACTATCCTACACACAGTACGAATATCCTAGAGAAATCAGCTACCTCAGCAAACAGCTATTACACAGGAGGTCAAGATATCTACACCACAGCTACATATCCTATAGGAAACTCAGCGACCTCAGCATAGTCAGCTATTACACAGATGTGAGAGATATCCTACACACAGTACATATCTATAGGAAATCAGCTATTACACAGGATGTGAGAGATATCCTACACACAGTACAGAAATCCAGCTACCCTCAGCAGTATCAGCTATTACACAGCCGATGCTGAGAGATACTCCTACACACCAGTACAATGATCCTAATAGGAAACAGCTAGACTCAACAAAATCAGCCTATTACACAGAGTCAGAATATCCTACACACATACAATCTATAGGGAAATCAGCCGACCTCAGCTAATTCAGCTATTACACAGGATGTGAGAGATATGCCTACACACAGTACAGATCCTATAGGAATCAGCAAAACCTCCAGCCAAATCAGCTATTACTACAGGAGCTGAGCAGATATCCTACACACAGTAGCATTATCCTACTAGGAAATCAGCGACCCTCAGCCAGATCAGCTACTTTACACAGGATGCTGAGCGAAGATCCTACACACAGTAACATGATCCTATAGGAACGATCAGCGACTCTCAGCAAATCAGCCGTATTACACAGGATGTCAAGATAGTCCTACACACGAGTACAATCCTATAGGAAAATCAAGCGTACCCTCAGCCAAAATCAGCCATAGGTTATCTATCTAATTGTATTTTGTTGAGGAGATACCGTACACACAGGTAACATATCCTATAGGAAATCCAGCGACCCCTCAGCAAATCAGCTATTACACAGGAGGTCAAGAGATATCCCTTACAACACATACATATCCTATAGGGAAAAATCAGCGACCCTCAGCATATTCAGCTATTACACAAGATGTCAAGAGATATCCTAACACACTTGTACAGATCCTATTACGGAAATCGAGGCTACCCTCAGCAACATCAGCTATTACACCAGGATGTGAGACATATCCCTACACAGCAGCACATATCCTATAGGAAATCAGCCTACCCTCAGCATATCAGCTATTACACAGATGTGAGAGAATATCCACACACAGTACAGATCCTATAGGAAATCAGCTAGACCTCAGCAATCAGCATTAACACAGACTGTGAGAGATATCCTACACACGATACGATAGCCTATAGGAAATCCACTACCCTCAGCAAATCAGGCTATTAACAGGATGTGAGAGATACCTACACACTAGTACATATCCTATAGGAAATCAGCGAGCCCTCAGGCATATCAGCTATTACACAGGATGTGAGAGATATCCTACCACACGATACACCTTATCTATAGGAAATCAGCGACCCTCAGCAAATCAGCTATTACACAGGATGTGAGAGATATCCTACACACAGTACATATCCTATAGGAAATCAGCGACCCTCAGCAAATCAGCTATTACACAGGATGTGAGAGATATCCTACACACAGTACATATCCTATAGGAAATCAGCTACCCTCAGCAAATCAGCTATTACACAGGATGTCAGAGATATCCTACACACAGTACATATCCTATAGGAAATCAGCTACCCTCAGCAAATCAGCTATTACACAGGATGTGAGAGATATCCTACACACAGTACATATCCTATAGGAAATCAGCGACCCTCAGCTATTCAGCTATTACACAGGATGTCAGAGATATCCTACACACAGTACATATCCTATAGGAAATCAGCGACCCTCAGCTATTCAGCTATTACACAGG
>NW_014579365.1:22036-35438 GCF_000485595.1 Priapulus caudatus
TGCACACACAGCTATCTCAACTAGAGGTAAATCTAAAACATGCATACACAGCTATCTCAACTAGAGGCAAGTCTAACACATGCATACACAGCTGCCTCAACTAGAGGCAAGTCTAACACATGTACTCACACGTGCCTCAGGTAGAGACAAGTCTAACACATGTACACACACGTGCCTCAGGTAGAGGCAAGTCTAACACATGTACTCACACGTGCCTCAACTAGAGGCAAAGTGGTTAAAACTTGCTACGCCAAAGAAAGTTAATTCTTCTCAATGTTCACATAACAAAAATTTTACAGTAGAAGCAGAAAAGTCTGAACTCTGAATGTTGAGAGTGAAATGAAGCATAATACAGTTTCTCGAATTATAACTGAAACTCTATATTAATATCTATCGATAATGAACTCTATTGTATCAACATCTCAGTGACATTGATTTGCTGCTGTATCTTTATGATGACTATTTCCACTCAATCCAAAGTTACATAACTAGACTTTGACTGTGAATGAGAATATCACTCTAACTACTTCACCATTATCTTCACAGATAGATATAACTCTGTGGCCCTTTGCTAGCTACTGCTTCAGAGCTATATGACCCACAGTGCTGCGAAACAACAGTGAATCTCACTAAAGCCTGTGTTACCTAAAACCGACATGGCTGTGTATTTGTGTTTTTGGTTCGTTTTGCATTCTACGTTCTACAAAACATCCAATCTCGCAAACTTTATAGTGAGTCAGTTTGATTTGTGTCACGGCTAATTTCCGAGCGTTTATGTTGCCAGCTAGCATATTTATTCACATATATATATATATTTGTGTCACGGGCTACAGCTTAGCCAGCCATGCTGCAAGGATTCGCTGCTGTTTCTCATTACTGTTGGTCATAATAGCCCTGTAGCAACAACGAAGAGCTACATGGGTATAGCTGCAGCAGAGATTTCCATCTCTCTCCAACAGCTCTGGTTTATAGCAGTGTGATTGTTGATGTTCTCACCAAGGCGGTATTCAAGGAGTCAACAAATGTTTCCTCTGTCATGTCCAGCAGTTCCTTCGCTCGGTCGGTCGTTGTTGTCCATATCAATGAGCTCATCGTATCTGTCAGCTGAAATGTAAGGTACAAAAATGTAACACGACTGGACAGTTCTGCCATCTAGCAAAGTACCTAGAACTTTGGCAAGATAATACATGCTTGATAAGACTGCAGACTTCCTTCTTATTTAATTAATTTGTCTGTTTCACTGTCAAAGGATTGCACATTAGGGATTTAATACTTTAACATCAACCTGCATAGTGCTACCACCTAGTGGGGCTTTAATATAATATTACACTATACTATATATATATATAATAATAATAAATAATTAATCTTGTAGACATTAACGTTGGAAGCGTAACCTGCACATCAGGCAGCTAGATTTCTAGTTGTCTGGATCCAAGTTACCATGGGTTTGCAAGAGTTATTGTTCGTGTAGCAGTCTTTAAAACCTACACTGATTGACCGCAGAGTGCTCTTGTTATTATGAAGCTTTTCAATGACTTACTGGCAGAATAGCGACTGGACCAGTGGGAAGGAACTTTGCCAGGCAACATTGTTCTCTGTTGGCTGCAACATGAACAATCACAGGTAACTATCTCTTACAGTGGAAATGTAACCCACCGATGATTATGGCCACACATGAGAATAAAAGCATTGAGGATTATAGAGTGGAAATCCTACTAACGCCCTGGAAAAATGAGGAACTGGCTACTCCTCCTAACCCTAACCTTAACTCTAACCAGATGGAGTGTAAACAGGAATGATGATAGAAAGCCAAACTTGTTGTAGTACCGGAATAAACTTTTAATAACGCATACGCAGCGTCGTCACATCGCCACAAGAGACAAAGAACGACACACGCACATACGCGCGTGTGCCTCTTCTGCGACCAGAACCAGAACCCTTCCTACATCTCTGTCCTATCATATTAAACCCCCCCCCCCCACCCCCAAAAACTCTCACAACATACTCCCGCACGATGTAACCGTTCCCACAGGCGCGTCATACCCCATTCACAATACCCTCTAATCTGGTCTAACCTAACCACGTCTACATTCTCTCTAATACATCATGTAGCGCGATCTTGTTGCGCGCAGCTCTGTCTAGCTAGCTATGCTAAAACAACTTACCGTTCGTAGCTTCACTGACTAATCATGTAAACACGTGACAAAAATGTTACGGAGAACCAATCATAAGCAATGCTGATATGCATGTGTAAGTCTGCTAGCTGTAACTAGAATGTAGCATGTTCTACCTCTGAGAAGATGAGGGTTGCAACAACTCCCATCTGGTCGTAGTTCCACTCAATATTCTTCACTTCCATCGTCTTTCTGAGCAGAGAATTGATCCCATCTGCTCCGACCTGTAATTAATGCGCAATTAAAATGTACAGTGGCCTCTAGTGGGCTGTGCAATCAGCGCGAATGTAGTACAATTCAAAAAATTCTTATAATTATTTACAATACTTCTCATAGTAATAACTTTTCAAATAGCATTTCAGATCATTCCACATGACATCATGAGTAGACAAACAGAGCGGATATATGAGTAACTGTTTATGGAACACAACATGGTTATGATTGAGTAGCATTTACACTGTGTTCATCATGTATAACTATCTCACCACAAGTCTAGTCTGATCTCCCTCCATCACTTAAATGCAGGGTGGCCAGCGAATCCCGGTAGTTGCTGTGCTGATGAGGTTTTGGCAGCTCATAGCTTTCTACCTTGGCACTGTACATCACCTAACATTGGTACACAAATAACACATTCAGCATTATAATGTCAAACACGGGGCGGAGGGGGGGCTTCCACACATTACTCACATAGTGCAGAGGCTGGAGGGTAGGGGAGGCTGAATGGTTGAGGGTAACAGGTGGAGGATGAAGAGTGGGGGGAACAGGGGTGTCGAACGTTGTAGGGAAGGGTGGTTGGTCGACATGCATACCAGGTATTGTTACACAGACGTTACAACTGATCAACCGTAAGACTTGAGTGGAGAATGTACATCCGTTAGACTTGCTCTAGTTTATTAGACAACTGTTAGTACATGTGTTAGACTTGCTCCTTATGTTGAGGCAGCTGTTATGCATTAGTTGTTAGACTTGCCTCTGTTGAGACAGCTGTGTTATGCATGGTGTTAGCACTGCCTCTAGTCTGAGGCCAGCTGTGATATGCATTGAGTTAGACTTGCCTCTAGTTGCAGGCATCTGTGTTTGGCAGGTGTTAGACTTGCCTCTAGTTGAGGAGCTGTGTTATGGATGTGTTAGACTTGCCTCTAGTTGAGGCAGCTTGTATGCATGTGTTAGACTTGCTCTAGTTGAGGCAGCTTGTGTATGCATGTGTTAGGACTTGCCTTAGTTGAGGCAGCTGATGTATGCATGTGTTAGGACTTGCTCTAGTTGAGGCAGCTGTGTATGCATGTGTTAGACTTGCCTCTAGTTGAGACAGCTGTGGTATGCATGTGTTAGGACTTGCCTCTAGTGTTGACGGCAGCCTGCTGTATGCATGGTTTAGACTTGCTTGTTGAGGCCAAGCTGTTGTATGCATGTGTTAGACTTTCCTCTAGTTGAGGCAGCTGTGTATGCATGGTGTTAGACTTGCTTTAGTTGAGGCAGTGTGTATGCATGTGTTAGACTTGCCTTAGTTGAGGCAGTGTGTATGCCATGGTTTTAGACTTGCTTAGTGAGGCAGACTGTGTATGCATGTGTTAGACTTTGCCTCTAGTTGGAAGGCGCTGTGTATGCATGTGTTTAGACTTGCCCTTTTAGTTGAGCAGCTGTGTATGCATGTGTTAGACTTGTCTCTAGTGAGGAGCTGGTGTATAATGTGTTAGACTTGCCTCTAGTTGAGGCCAGCTTGTGGTATGATGTGGTTAGACTTGCCTCTAGTTTTGAGGCAGCTGTGTATGCATGTGTTAGACTTGCTCTAGTTGAGGAGCTGTGATGCATGTGTTAGACTGCCTTGAGTTATGAGGCAGCTGTGTATGCTGTTGTAGACTTGCCTCTAGTATGAGGCAGCTGTGTGATGCATGTGTTAGACTCTGCCTCTAGTTTTGGGCAGTTGTGTATTGCATGTGTTAGACTTGCCTGCTAGTTGAGGCAGCTGTGTATGCAATGTGTTTATAGACTTGCCTCTAGTTGAGGCAGCTGTGTATGATGCTTTGTTAGACTGATTGCCTTCTAGTTGAGCAGCTGTTGTGTGATTGTGTTAGATTGCCTCTAGTTGAGGATAGCTGTGTATCATGTGTTAGACTTGCCTCTAGTTGCCAGGCAGCCTGGTGTACATGTTGTTAGACTTGCTCCTCTAGTTGAGGCAGCTGTGTAATCACATGTGTTAGATCTTGCCTCTAGTGAGGCACTTGTGTATGATGTGTTAGACTTGCCTGTTAGTTGAGGCAGCTGATGTGTATGCATGTGTTAAGACTTGTCTAGTTGTAGGCAGCTGTGTATGCATGTGTTAGATTGCTCTTAGTTAGGCAGCGGTTAATGCATTGTGTTAGGACTTGCCCCTTTAGTTGAGACAGCTGTGATTGCATGTGGTAGACTTGACCTTTGTTGAGGCAGCTGTGTGTGCAGGGTGTTAGGACTTGCCTCTAGTTGAGACAGCTGTGTATGTTATGTGATTATACTTGCCTCTTGTTGAGACAGCTGTGCTATGCATGTGTTAGATTGCCTCTAGTTGCAGGCAGTGTGTAGCATGTGTTAGACTTTGCTCTAGTTGGAGGCAGCCTGGGTGTATGCATGTGTTAGACTTTGCCTTCTAGTTGAGGCAGCTGTGTATGATGTGTTTTAGACTTGTCTCTAGTTGAGGCAGCTGCTGTATGCATGGTGTTAGACTTGTCTTCTAGTTGAGATAGTGCTGTATGCATGTTGTTAGACTTGCCTCTACCTGAGCCAGCTGTGTATGCATGTGTTAGACTGGCTCTTAGTCTGAGGCAGCCTGTGTATGCATGTGTTAGACTTGACTCTAGTTGAGGCAGCTTGTGTTGGTGAATGTGTTAGACTTGCCTCTTAGTTGAGGCAGCTGTTGTATGCATTGTGTTAGACTTGCTCTTAGTTGAGACAGCGTGGGTGTGAATGTGTTAGCTTGCTTCTAGTTGAGGCAGCTGTGTATGCAGGTGTTCAGACTTGCTCTAGTTGCAGGCCAGCTGTGATATGCATGTGTTATAGACTTGCCTCTTAGTTGAGATAAGCTGTGTATGCATGTGTTAGACTATGCCTCTACCTGGAGGCAGCTGTTATGCATGTGTTAGACTTGCCTGTCTAGTGAGGCAGCTGCTGCTATGCATGTGTTTAGACTTGCCTTCTAGTTGAGGCACGCTGTGTATGCATTGTGTTATAGACTTGCCTCTGTTGAGGCAGCTTGTGTATGCCATGTGTTAGACTTGCCTCTAGTTGAGGCAGCTGTGTATGCATGTGTTAGACTTCCTCCTTCTAGTTTGAGGCAGCTGTGCTGTGCATGTGTTAGACTTGCCTCTAGTTGAGGCATCTGCTGTATGCATGTGTTAGACTGTGCCTTCTAGTTGAGATAGCTGTGTATGCATGTGTTAGACTTGCCTCTAGTTGAGGCAGCTGTGTATGCATGTGTTAGACTTGCCTCTAGTTGAGGCAGCTGTGTATGCATGTGTTAGACTTGCCTCTAGTTGAGGCAGCTGTGTATGCATGTGTTAGACTTGCCTCTAGTGAGGCAGCTGTGTTTATACATGCTTTGTTAAGACTTGCCTCTAGTTGAGACAGCTGTGTTACATGCTGTATAGACTTGCCTCCTCTAGCTTGAGGACAGCTGTGCTATTGATGTTGTTAGACTTTGCTTCTAGTTGTAGACAAGCTGTGGTATGCATGTTGGTTAGACTTGCTTCTAGTTAGAGGCAGCTGTGTGTGCTGCTGTAGTAGACTTGCCTGCTAGTTGTAGGCCATGCTTGTTATGCACTGTGTTTAGACTTTGCTCTCTCTATGTTGAGCAGCTGTGTATGCATGGTTAGACTTGCCTCTAGTTGAGGCAGTCTGAGTGTTTCATGTGTTAGACTTGCCCTTCTAGTTGAGTGGCAGCTGTGGGGTGTTGATGCATGTGTAGACTTGCCTCTTAGTTTTGAGGCAGCTGTGTATGATGTGTTTAGACTTGCCTCTAGTTGAGGCCAGCTGTGTATGCAATGTGTTAGTACCTTGCCTTCCTCTAGTTGAGGCAGCTGCTGTGTTGCATGTTGTTAGACTTGCTCTAGTGAGGCGCTGTGTATGCATGTGTTGACTTGCTCTAGTTGAGGCAGCTGGTGTATGCGCATGTGTTAGACTTGCCTCTAGTTGAGGCAGCTGTGTATGCATGTCGTTAGACTTGCCTCTAGTGAGGCAGCCTGTTGTATGCATGTGTTAGGACTTGCCTCTAGTTAGAGGCAAGCTGTGTATGCATGTGTCTAGACTTGCCCTCTAGTCTGAGGCAGCTGTGTTATGCATGTGTTAGACTGTGCTCTCTAGTTGAGGCAGCTGTGTATTCAATGTGTTTAGGACTTGTCTCTAGTTGAGGCAGCTGTGTATGATGTGTTAGACTTGTTCTAGGTTGAGGCAGCCTGTGTATGCATGTGTTAGACTTGCTCTAGTTGCGGCAGCTGTGTATGCATGTGTTAGGGACTTGCTTTCTAGTTTGAGGGCCAGCTGTGTGTACATGTGTTAGACTTGCCTCACCTGAGGCACGTGTGAGTACATGTGTTAGACTTGTCTCTACCTGAGGCACGTGCTGGTACTTTGTGTTAGACTTGCTCTACCTGAGGCAGCTGTGTATGCATGTGTTAGACTTGCCTAGTTGAGGGACAGCTGTGTATTGCATGTGTTAGACTTAGCCTCATAGTTGATTGCACGCTGTGTATGCATGTGTTAGACTTGCCTCTAGTTGCAGGCCAGCTGTCATTGCATGTGTTAGACTTGCCTCTAGTTGAGACAGCTGTTCAGTACATTGTTACGACTTGCCTCTAGTTGAGCGCACGCTGTGTATGCAATGGTTTGTTAGACTTGCCTCTAGTTGAGGCAGCTGTATGCATGTGTTAGACTTGCTCTAGTTGAGCGCTGCTGTGTATGCATGTGTTAGACTTGGCCTTTATTGAGGTAGCGTGTAATGAATGTGTTAGACTGCCTCTAGTGAGGCAGCCTGTGTATGCATGGTGTTAGATTGCTCCTTTAGTTGGGCAGCTGTGTTATGCATGTGTTAGACTTGCCTCTAATTGTGAGACAGCTGCTGTATGCATGGTGTTAGAACTTTGCTCTAGTTGAGGCAGCTGTGTGTGCATGTGTTAGAACTTGCCTCTAGTTGAGGTAGCTGTGTATGATGTTGTTAGACTTGCGCTTAGTTGACGGCAGCTGTGTATACGATTTGTTGTTAACTATGCCTCTAGTTTGAGGCAGCTGTGTATGCATTCTTGTGTTTAGACTTGCTAGTTGAGATAGCTGTGTATGCATGTGTAGACGTTGCCTCTAGATTGAGATAGCTGTGCTATGCATGTGTTAAGACTTGCTCTAGTTGAGGAGCGTGCATGATGTGTTAGACTTGCTCTAGTTGAGGACAGCTGTCAGTACAATGTGTTAGACTTGCCTCTAGTTGAGGCAGCCTGTGTATGATGTGTTTAGACTTACCTCTAGTTGAGGAGCTGTGTATGCCATGTGTGTTAGACTTGCNTACATGACTCTTTTAGAGCAAAACCTTATATTTTCTCATTCCGTATGGTAAGACTCTCAAAAAAAGTTTGGGTAACACTTCTGGGTCAAGTACGTTTTTTCTGTACAGCTAATTATGTGATTTTCGGTTAGGCGCCAAAGTAAAAAAATTACAATATTGAAGTTTCAGAGCATAAATATTTATTAGGCAACCATAAACTTTCAAATTGCACTGAATTACATTGAATGAGTATTACTAATGACTTTCTAGCATGATTTGTTGCCATAAACTTTGTTTCATGGTCTGAAATGGCTACATTTTGCTCAATTTTAGCCAAAAATTGCGTTCACTTTAAAAGTAGCTCTAAGTATGATTGCTTATTCAGATTGCACCAGAGAGCATCTAAAACCCCTGAGCTTCGTGCACATAATTTCACATAATATCTAAAGCATTCTTCTGAGTTCCCAGTTTTACATGTTTGAATTTTAGGATATGAACCACCCTGCCTGTAGTGTGATGCAGTGGCGGCTTACTGGAGCAATGCCCTGTAGATTAGGTCTACGCCTTTTTTTTTACCCTGTCTAGTGCCATATAATTTGACATGCATGTACTCTTTTGAATAAAATGTTGGTTGACAGACAGAAATAAGTTTGTGAGGAATCAAATTATTATTAAGCAATGGTTGAATGTAATTGTGCATGAACACTCACCTGCATTCTCCTCACAGTTTGCTTGCGCATGAACACTCACCTGCATTCTCCTCACAGTTTGCTTGTGCATGAACACTCACCTGCATTCTCCTCACAGTTTGCTTGCGCATGCTGCATATCGTTTCCCATGCTCCGAATGCTGCACCGCCAACCCATGAAGGTCACATGATTCAGAAAAGAAAAAGTTACGTGTGATTATTACTAACTGATTGCAACATGCCCATTATGAAATTGCATATGTTGTAATGAGTACTGCTATGTGGCAGTAGTAGTTATGCATGGATCATCAAGAATGTTGAGTTAAAACTGTTTTTTGAATAATGAACAACTTTATTCTAATTTATTTATTTTAAATTAGAAACGAGAGCTGCCATTTTGTCTCGTATTTATTATTATTATTATTATTATTATTATTATTAAATCTTAATTGGATGTAATTTAAATACAAATACATGTACTGATTTATGGTAAATGTATTTGATTTTGCAACGAGGTTTTAGTGAGACACCGAGTGATTGCCAGGAAATATCATAACTATAGAAGAATAGACTATAACTGACTCATAATCTGTCGTTTACAGTTTTAAACACAGTAACTGATCAAACATGTAAATATCTGGAACGAACATACTAACATTCCAGAAGCTCCTTGGTTCCAGGGGTAAGTGCACAGACCCTGTTTCCGTATGTTTCTGACAGCTGGCCAGTAAGCTTCATGTAAGGTGCAGCTTCAATAAGTAATATCCTGCTACCAGAAAATAGGCGTTCACTACCTGTCAAACAAAATATAAATGACTTTATGACAGTGTCAATGACAATGTGGTACACGGCATATCAAATACAATATAATAAATATAGCCTAAAAGTAAAACACAGCAAAATTTTGATTCTATAGTTCACATGAAATCAGCACATTTACGATAGACTTTAGATAATTGTATTACGGGCTGCCGTTTTGGCTGTTGGACTAAAAAATTGATTGTCGAAGGCAATGATACAATAGCCAATCATTACACTAACACTAGTATAGCATACTACTCTAGTAACTATTAGCCCGCCGTACAGTTCGCGCGGTGCTAGTATGAACCAGCCATTAAGGGATGCGCGGACTACTTACTCCCATCCATCAGCGGAACTATTATTTCCGCACTGTCGAGCCTTGGAAGGGTGCGGCAACAGTGTGTTTGGTTGTGGACAAAAATCATTGTTGGTTGTCAAGTACAAATAATCAATTAGTAATTGTTCATACACTCATTGAATAAGTTCATCTTCCGTTGGTAGAATAATATAAATAACTCAAGTAATTTGTTACTCAAACCGTCGCTGTATAAACGTACCCGCTGACTTTCGCACTCCCTGTCAGGAAGCTTCTCAAGCTAACTGAATTTAATCAATTTGACCACAAGTGTGTTGGTGGTCAATAGCTTAAGTCCACACGTGACTAACCTTGTATCCCCTCGTCCGGTTTGATATTTGGGGTCTGCGGATACCAGATGGCCTCTGATCCAACGCCTGATTTTTAGGCTCTAGCTCGATCATTATCTGCGGAATTCGCGCCAACGATGGTGTAGTGGTTGTCCTTCGGCGTACAGATCAGATGACCGCCGGATTTGCTGATCTCGGTAGCCGAACTGTTCTCGCTGGTCACTATAAAGATTGGGTTGCTACGTGTCTACATCCTTTGGTGTTCTGTTAGGCGGGTTTTAAACAATTTCGCGCCGTTTCTCAAATGTAACTTCTTTCACAACATGAGCCATAGGTATTTATATAGACGAAGTCCGTAATGCAGAAAAAAATGGCAAGGTGTGGCGTCAACAGTGAACCGTTGAAACCTAAAACGGCTTTTAAACATCCTAAAAGACATGAACAGACATGCACAACACTTACGGACCTGCTCTATAGAAATACCGGTCTATGTGTAAAGAAGTTACATTCGGAGAACACGCCGAAAATTAAAACCCGCCTAAAAAGAAACAAAAGACGTAGCACCACCCGTAGCACAAATCTCACTAGCCGCAGCGAAACATACACCAGTACCGGCTGTACAGCGCTCTGTAAATCCAAATTACCCGCCGATTCACCTGATCATGTTAGCGAAGGACACTAACCACAGCCATCGATTTGGGCGGAGAATTTCGAATCATTGATCGCCGAGCCTAACAAAATCAGCGCGTTGATTGGAAGGCAGTTGCCATCTGCTGATTCCGCAACGCCCCACAATATCAACCGGGTACGAGGGGGGAACAGCTAGTCACAGTTGACTCAAGCTATTGACCCACCACATGCCATCTGGTGTCAGAAATCTGATTAACTTCAGTTAGTCTGTTGAGAAGCTCCTTGACAGGATGGCAAACGCAGCGGGACGTGTCATACCAGCAACCGGTTGAGTCAAACAAATTTATCACTTGGTTAATTATACACTTGTTGTTCCATCTTTCATGACAAAAACTAATATTACATTATCGTTCTTTTCGATTCGAACTTAAGGTTGTTATTGACCAACAACAGTTTTGTCCACAACCTAAGCCCAGAGCCCCCACCCTACCACCGTTGGAGATCATAGTTCCCAGCGACGTGCTTCAGCTGACCGCCGCGCGCCGCCGAAAAAAAATTGGATATGATATGTCGGAACATTGATATGTTCGTCTCACAAGAAATTATACCGCAAGTATACCGTTGCACATTAGTTTAGAGTCAAATGTCGACGTAGCTGATATAATTTTAGGTGCGATCCGTTTCACTCCTAGTTCTAGGGTTATTTCTCAGATTATTAGGTTAAAATACGCTAACATAAAAAATGAATTTCAAACAATCACCATATTAGAAATATTATCTAACGAAACTTTTTAAAACAACGACTACAAGTTTGATTACGACCCGACGGTGGCGCCTCTCAGCGCATGATCTGATGAGTTTCGGCAATCAACTACTTTCAGTCGCAAGGCTACAAGACCGAGGGATGTTTTCTTTTTATTATTTCAAAAAAAAAAGCAATTTAACGGATGTAATATCTTATAAACGACATATAGTTTCAGTTATAATATGGATAAATTTGCCCTAAAATGAATATCGTTCAGTTAAATAGCATTTAGGTATAAATATAATTGCACTTTTGTGATTAGCCCTCGGTCTGTAACGTGCAATATAAATTGTCAAATACGCATCTTTTTCGGGGTGGCAGCACGGTCGCGGGTGTCATGGCGCCGTTCAAATTTTGTAGCGTTGATGTGTAATTAATTATAACAATTAAATTAGGTATCTGTAACAAATATGTCTGGGTATAGATGATTTGTTATACAGTAAGTACAGTTGTATGCAGTAAAATCCTAGAGTCTACTCATGCCTCGACGCTTATTTTTCAGTCCTGTCGGGCAACAAGAAGCAATTTTTACTTGTCTGCATTTTGATTTTACTTGTCCAAAATTTACTTGTGCAATCTATGAGCTGTTAATGTCCTCTTTTGGTTTAGTGCATATCATATTATCAGGAGTGTATAATATAGAGATCTATATTATATAAATAGATATATAAATAGATATATATACATATATAACATATATATATATATATTATACACTACTGATATTTTTGCCAGTATTCCCTGCGTGCATATAGGCTCGCACATACCTATATTATGCATGTGTCTGCGCGCGCGTTTGCGTGCGTGCGTGCGTGTGTATTACACTTACAGTATATATTATTATACCGTATTTACTTGTGTATAAACCGCGCTTTTTGTACACAACTTCAATAAAAAAAATCAGGGGGTGTGACTTATAGACGAGGCTAAGAAATCTTGTTAAAGTGATTACGTCACGAATTTCTAGCACCATCAAGTAGTATATTTCTGTGTTATTTGTACAAAATAAAATGTATGAAAATACAATTAGTGTTTCTGTTTACTTTTCATGCTTATATACCTTCTTTATATGCCCTAATTTGCCGGTGAAAAACAGAGAGACGCCAGTATCTGAACAGTACTGGGGAATTTAGTGTTCGACAACAAAAATTACCAAATCGTGAGGATATATATTTAGTAACATTAGTACTTACTTTTAATGTAAAAAAATGGCAATTATTTTTTTACAAATTTTACCATGGAAAATTCATGACGTAGTCAATTTATTGTACCAATGTTTGTACCAACTTTTCAATGCAAAATATGGGGTGAGACTTGTAAAATACAAGAATTATACTTATACACGAATAAATACAGTACATGTAAAATCGTAATGAAATTCACACGTTTATGTTTGCATGCTGGCACGCTCAGTGTGTGTCATTAGCGATTGCAGCTTTTTCCTCAATCACAGGAAAGAGTTTTGCTGTCGTCCTCTCATCCCAGCGATGCCCACCCCCTACATATTCAGTAATGAATATGCCCCAACCGACTTATAAAAAATCGTACCACCACCCCAGTACATAAATCAAGGCCGCCCCGCCAGGGAGGTACGCATTGCCGCTCTGAATAAATCTGTAATGGTAACAGTGGGTGTTGCGGGTTGCTTTTTTCAGGGACCTTTGAAAACGTTTGAAGTGAGAATGTGGTGCGATAGCGCCCTGGCTCAGAGGATGTTAAATAAATATTAAACAACTCGAACTTTTCAGTTGTCCGATCGGGCAACTAGGCAAGAGAATAACTTGTCCGACGTAGACTTTCACTTGTCCCAGGCAATCGGACAACGGTTAGTGTCGAGGGTTGCTACTATCCCTTTAAGACAGATTCACTTCAGATAAGAGGCATTAATTGCCTACCACAGACGTTTTATAGTCGCGAACAAGCGCGATTAAGTTGGTCCCGCGCATCCCTAATGGCTGGTTCTATAGCCCAGCGGCAACTGTACGTGGGCTATAGTTACTAGAGTTAAGTCTATACTAATTACTATAGTAATTAGTATTAGTAGTATTAGTACAGTGTAAATAATATCATAAATCAGGGTTCTCCCCAGGATGAAATTGAAACAGGGGGGAGGGGAAGGGGAAGGGGGAAGGGGGTGGAGAGGAAGGGAGGGG